>NC_048896.1:90876505-90991590 GCF_011077185.1 Oxyura jamaicensis | reverse complement strand
AAAATAAAATAAAATAAAATAAAATAAAATAAAATAAAATAAAATAAGTGAAATATCACTGCATATGCATAACATGTATGGGAGTATAATAGAAAAAAATAGACTTATTCACAAAGACACACATATTCCTTATTCCACATGGACATTATCATTATCTAGATAATATGCATATATCTGATTTACACTAGAAAGACAAACGGAAAGATGCCTACAATATACAGGAATGTCTGTAATATACAGGGTGGTATACATTTAATACTGTGTTAAGCACATGATAACTCTCGTATGCCAGGGGCATCAGTGTGATTTAATTACCGTAACGATAAGTTAATGACTTCTTTGTCAAAATGATAGGTATATTTCCTTACTGCAAATTCTCATTCCTGACTTTCCCTTGGGTGCACTGCAGAACAAATGTACTTCCAATAAACCATGTACATTGGGAATAAAAGTAAGGAAGACAGAAGGAAAAGATTGCAAAGAGTAGAAGTCAGAACCATAGAAAATAGATCTCTACATATATTAAGGCAGTCTTTCAGTATCAGTCACAGTGGAAGATTATATTAGCATATGATAAAGTATTATCTGAATTAGCAGTAATTAGCAAAAAGCACAAGGAGCTTGCAGTGTATTAATAGAGGAGTTAGAAGATCATAATTAAAAAGTGTGAAGGCGTGAATAGTCACAAAGACATGAAGTCAACGAGATGATTCATTTGAGCAGGAAGGATTTGGCAGGAGGTGGCCTCACATAAGCAATGTGTTCTCAGAGATGGAGCACGTAGGAAGGAAAGGAAGAGTACTGTTGCTTCCTTCCTTTGCTTCTGGTTTCAGACAGATCATTTTCTCTGCCTTTCCCCACCTCTGGCAGTCTGTTATGGTAAAAACTCCTCAGGACCGTTTCTTGCATTGGCCCGATCCTTGCAGTGTAGCTGCAGGTACGTAGCTGAAGTGCCCAAATTAGAAACTGATTTTCCAAAGTCTATTAAGAGTTTCTGAAGAGGGTAAGAGAGGCACCTTCACAGGAGTCCAGACCTACCCATGGGGACTTGGTCACCTCTCCATCCCCTCCTTTACAGGAACAAAAGGACAGGCCAGGGTGAGCAGGCTCCACAAGTCATTTCTGCAGGCAAAGGGAGATGCAGGCATCCCAGGGCACTGTGTCAACGCTGAATGTACCAAGGCATAGCAAGTTGCTAATGTAAACTTGTAATTTTCCAAAGGTTTATAGTGCACACAAATCCAGATATGTTTCCCTCGTATCTCTCACACAAAACAGACTTTATTCGCCTTCTCTAGATTTAATAGCCATGAGCATTTGAGGGTGATTTTTATTTCGTTTACTCCCTTTTGTTAATACAGATAAAACAAGTCATTCTAACTAACTGTGTTTGTGGAAAATTAGTTTAGAAATTTTTGCTATGTCCAAAAATGCAGTTTGGGTAAGACTATTTGGCTACAGTATCTCCAGCATGGTAAAGTTTAAAAAAGGCAAAGGGGAAGCATGAATCCCACACTGTCACCTGAAATATGCAACAGGGCCAACTGGTATGGAAAATCTGTTAACTTTGCCTGCATGGCTCCCTCTGCTCTCATGTATCCTTTAGTTTTTAGCATTTATTTATTTTTCATTTCATCTTAATATTCCTAAACAATACTCTCTGCTAGAGCCTCTATTTGTTGGAAATTGCTTGATTATCTTTTTCTATTCCCCTATTAGTATAGGCAGATGAATCAGATACAATCAATTGATTTATCAACTTGTTCACTTCCCCTCCTCCATAGCTGTGAACATGAGAATGAATATTTATGAGTGTGCAATTAGACACTTGACTTTGTAAATCACCTGGTGTTGCTGTCAGTGAGGTATTCATTTGCAGATAGACTTCAATTTTTACCTATCTTCATGAAAGAAATGATGAATTTCCACAGCAAGGAACTGGAAGAAAATATAATTGTTATCACACATAATCTACAAAATTATGTTTATGGTGAAGTTTGCTACATACTTCACCAAATATGTTATAAAAATGGGCTGATGAACTAAGAGAGGAGAAACATCAGGACAAGTATGTCAGCACCAAGATTTAGTATCAGCTGTCTAAATGAAAATGCTTCAGTTTTATAGATGTGCCCCTGAAATTAACATATATATTTTTTAATATAAATCTCTTTTCTTCAAAGATAGGAATATATTCTATTCAGACTGTTCTTTCACAAGCACACTGCTGCTTTTCAACTGGTTTTGTAGATCGCAGCTGTGAGCCATAGCCCTGATGGAACATAGTCCTATAATCTTTCATATAGGTGCTGTAGCATCTACAGAGTTAAACACACAGTTGTGTTAAGCCAACCTGTAAGATACGTTTTTATAGACCAGAAAAGCTCACTCGTCTCCAGAATAAGAGTGCTTGTTCCAAAATCTGGTGTAGTAGCATTAAAAGCAGGAAGACCAAAAGACTGTGGTGGTCCAGACAGACTGAGGGACAGAGCTCTGCATCCTGGAGCTCTGCAAGGAGGAGGAGGGAACTTGGAGTTCCACAGTGGAGGATTAAGGAAGAAAAGCTTCCTGCTACCTTTCTGGTCAAGCAGCAATGCTTCCTTCAACCAACTGCTTTCTCACTTTTCCAGCTCACCCACCCACCCTGCTGTTACCTCAAGCAGCCCAAATCCATATGCTCTTGCTCTCTGCTGCTCTTCCCTGTACAACCCCAGCTTCTCCTTGTGATCTACACATTTTTTTCCTGCTCTCCCACTTGCTTGAACAAGCAACTCTCTCCCATTTAGTTGTTCTCCTGTCTCTGTCATCTCCTCCCAGGCCATCCCTCTCATCCAGTTAAAATTTCACTGAGATTCTGCAGGTCACTACATGCAGCCTCCACTCATACATGTTATTCCCCTGTGCAGCTCGTTTTGGGGCTCTCATTCACTCTCAGATTTCTCTCTCATCCAGTCCAGTTTCACAGCATTGTATTCATCTCAATTTTAAACATGTAGCATATGGATGCTAAGACCTGAGCTGCTCGCCTATACTCCATGGGTAGTAATAGGCACATGCCATGTGCGATACCCAGCAATTTGGACACCTACTTTAAGCTGTAGGAGCCTATGCCCTAGAGGATGAGCTTGTCAAATATAAGCTGCCTCCCTGCACCTGCACAAGCGCCAGGATCAGGCACCAGTCCACCTGTCTGCTCTTGTCCACTGACGAGATGTTACCGAAGGTCTTAGCTCACTACTTGCACCCATTCCTACAGTTCACTTGTAAATGCTCCCATGACACCTTCAAAATCTGTAGTTTGTTTCCCCCAGACTTGAGCAATAGGTGATACAGGGAAAGTATACAAGGAAAGTACACCACAAAATAATAATAATAATAATAATAATAATAATAATAAAATTCCCAATATTAATTTGGCCTGGAGGGCAAGCTCTATTGGTAGTCAGAACAGTATGGCTGTTTACAACAGCAGCCAAGAGGCAATGTCTACATATCCAACAGGGGGACTGATTTACCTTACACTTAAGAAATAATGTTAAGCATGTATCCAAACAGAAAATAGAATCAGCTGTGTCAAGAGTCCACAAGAAATGTTGCTTTTGTTTTTGATAGCTGGTGCATCTGCTTCACTCTAAACAGCCACCCCACCTAAGAGATTACACTAAGTCATCCCAACTATCCTTTCCACCATATGTGTATACTGGAAATTTAATCTTCTGCCAGAAACTTCATCTTTATACTACATTCTAACCCACTCCTCCTCTCTCTTGTTTCTCTTTCTCTCTCTTTCTTTTTGCTTTCATTTTAATATGGTTTCTTGGAGCTTTGACCTAAATCTTGAAATGGTTAATGAGCATTGAGCTATAGAAATCACATCGATATTAAACAGATTTTTAATTAAAACTTCATATGCATTTTAACTTTGCTTTTTATTAACAGTGATGAGAAAATTTACACAGCTGTGATCAGTGGTGTAGCTCTTATAGAGGTTCTTGATGACAACATTTGCTTAATTGAGTTGTTTCCTTTTATGTTCAAGAGCAGTTTCAGCCATTTTTCATTGTTATTAATTTAAGATTGTTTGATCCACAACTCATTATCTGATCAAATTAAGAAAAAGCTTTCCTAGCTCTTAGCTTTGAAACTTTAAATAACATGAAAGCACTAATATTAATAATAATAAAAATAAAAACAATGACTAAAAGTGCAGCAAAATTCCAAGTGCCTTCAAACTGCATCTAACATCAACTTTACCTTGATATTTATAAATTATGAAAATAATCAGAATAATTTCAAAGTTCCAGTACTGTTTTTGTCTTTTCAGGTAAGACATTACATATGTGCATTTAGAGCATTATTTGACTTTTAAAATGAAAATATACACACTTGCTTTTGGATACCACTGAGTTCTTCATACCCACTGATTTTATTAGCTTTCTGTGAGGATAAATGTGTTTAAATGTATCAGGAAGGTAACAATTCAGTACTGAACTGGATAAGGCTCAAAATAATGTAATGCAAAGAATTGAAATCAGAATATAAGAATTTCATGCAAAGCCAGTGAGATTTCTTCTGGGTGTTCCAGCTGTCAGAGAAAGAGAAAGGACAGGAAATGTTGCATTAGCACCACCTGTAAGTAAAGCTGAGTCCTGAGTTTAATATTCCTGTGTTGATTTTAATTTGCACAGAACAGAAGCAAAAGATCCATATTTGCACTTCTGGATTCATAAATCTTAGACCTAAAAATTTTGCTTCTCTGAAAGCTCCCTGATATGGTCCAAGACCTCACCAGGCAAGAAAAGCTCTTCATGGATTCAGAGGCCCAGGTTTATGTAGGCAGCTGTATTATTTGGTCCAGAACCTTGGATCCTCTTTCTAGAGAGGTCCAAAGAAACCAAATATGTTTCACAACCAAAGCTAATTGAAATGTTCCTTTCTGGTTTGTTTTTCCTCCTGAAAATATTTCAGTAAAATTATTTTATTATTATTATTTTGTCCTGGCCTATTTGAGCTGAACAGGACAATGTTCTTCCAAGAAGAAAACAGTGGTGTTTGATTATACATTAGTTTAGCTAACAAGAAGAACAGCCTTACAGACCAACTAACTTCTGCTGTAAGTTTTCTTAAGTGAGAAAAGAGAAGAATTAACTTATTTCGGCAAGAATGAAAGCTAGTTTATGAAAGAGTGTTATTTCTTACATTAATAACGTGCAGTCTTTGAGAATGACTCTCTTTGACCTCCATTTCTATTTTTGTGAAACATTTGATTTTTTACTGAAAAACTGAATACTTTTAAAATGAGAAGAATTAAATGATTTCATTTTCCATTGGGAAAAAAAAAAAAAAAAGGGGGGG
Organism: Oxyura jamaicensis; assembly: GCF_011077185.1. NCBI lineage: Eukaryota > Metazoa > Chordata > Aves > Anseriformes > Anatidae > Oxyura > Oxyura jamaicensis. The sequence goes on along the minus strand of NC_048896.1, from coordinate 90,986,235 downwards.
GGGGGGGGGGGGAAAATCATACATAATTAAAAAATCCTTTCCAAGCCAGATCTGCAGAATATTGAATCATGTTCCTGTCCTTTGTCTAATGAGTAGGGCAAAGACCTTACATTATGCTAAATGATGAAGATTAGTCTGTACTTTTTTGTCTGAAGTCAATGACATTCTATTTTCTTCCTCCAGAAACAATTTAATAAAAAATGACTGAAATCATCCCAAACAGAAATGCTATCATTCCAAATATAGGACAGGAAGGGGGAGAGCTGAAATTGGGGATAAACAATTTTCAGGGTTTTGAGGGAAATCTGAAAACTTTGGTGAGGAAAGAAAAAAAAAATAAACCCAAACTACCAAACTACCAAACTAAAGGTAACATTATAGAGTTCTAAAAAGAAAAAAAAAAAAAAAAAAAAAAAAAAAGTAACTACTGTTTGTAATAGTGAAGTTTAATTGAACTTCTTATTCATGTTTAAGTGCTTTTTGAACCCTCATGGACTCTTCTCCTGAATATATCCAGCAACAGTAAACTTCACTGATGATGTCTTGTTTCCAAAAGCACTCTGTTACACTTGTCAGCTTTTTCTGAAAGGAGATGAGTTGCAAATCCATCATATCCTTGCTCTTTGTTCTCCTCTATAAGACTCTAATTAATCTTTCCACTACCTATCTTTTTACTTTCACTCATCTGCTCCCTCTCTATTTCCTTTCACTCTTCTTAATCCTCCTGCATTTTTACTCCCTTCTATTTCTTTTTCTGATTTCTGATTTACACCATCTATCATGTTGCTCCCAACATCCAATAGAGTGACCCAGTAAATAACCTCCCTGTCTTTTTTAAAGCCATCTCTTCAAACACCACCTCCTCTTCGGTTCTCTTCATCACTAATCCAGCAGCATCATTTTCTCTGAATTGATTTCTCTTGTATAAATGACACTTCTAAGGCTCATAGAGTTTTTATTAGGGCTGAAATCAGTCACAGAAAACCTCAAAAAGGAGTGCAATATATATATTTATTAAAATAGAGTACAAACATTCTCATTAATATATGCATATATATCTTAATATTAATATTTAACATATTTTAATTATATCTACTCCTCAATATATTTATATTCAGTGCAACACAAGTACTCAGGGGAAACATCCATCCTGTGCGCTTTTTCTCTATACTACTGAAGTTGAATATACTGACCATCAAATATATTATTATTGTCTAGTTTCATTGTTATTCTACGAAATTTCATAAATGACTAAGCAACAATAGCCAATTTAAATCAAGGGCAACTACTGCTCTAGAGATGGAATGAATTCAGAAAACTCATGAAAACTCTTCAACTTGAGGATAAATCAGATGCAGATATGAATTTTGCAGTGTTAGCCTGTACTGATAAAGTCAAAAATAGAATCTAAATCCCTTGAAAAGTGTGAGCTTCCTAATGAGAGGGACCAAAATTTCATTTGCAAGGACCCCGTCAAACTGCACGCACTTGAATGGAGTCTCAAAGCCATAAACTTGATTACTTCTTGACAACTGCTCCAAACCACAGCAGAGAGCTCTGCTTTCCTGTGACCTTGCAGAAGGCTGATGAGATCTGACATGTGCCATATTTATGGAAATGCAAAAGCTTTACTGCACCGACATTGCTGTCACCCAAGACAGATCAAACAAAGAAGACAATTGGCCTCCAGCTTCTAAATTGAACACTTAATAACTATTAGAAGGAACTAAGCAAGCAGGACTTGCACTGATGACAGACGCAAGAGTTCCACCCATTTATTATGAACTTAAGTAGTCTGGACAGGAAGCCAAAAGGCTTCTAATTTTTTTTCTTCCACAACTGCAGTGGGTAATGCACCATTTCATTTCCAAAGGGGTATGGAAACATTTGATAAATTCACTGACGCATGTAACCTGCTATAATTAGGGAAAAAAAAAAAATGCAAAATGTAACTGTGATGCGTTCAGTCGTAATTCTATTGTATTATAGTTAGTAAAACGTAGGTATTTTTCAGCAGTGGCTTATGTTTGTATCTCCATGTGAGAGTGGAATAGGGGATAAGTCATTAATGCTGATGAGACCCGGTGCTCACATTATAGCCCCAAGCAGTTGGGTTCTTTGGATATTAACTACCACTGTCTCAGTCTTTTAACAGCTTATTGCCCACTAAACCAATTCCCTCAGTGTGCTGAGCAACACACACACAGTGAAATAAAGCACGTCTCATTCTGGATTTCTCTATGTGTTCATGTAAATACAAAAGTATTCAGCAGATCATTGTGCAAAATGAATTATATGGTTGACAACCTGCAACAGGGGGCTGTAAACTGTGTGCTTGCACAGTGAATTCAGCTAGAGAAGCTGATTTAGTGGTTTGTAATTGCAGGGTATTCTGGTTTCATTGGCTCTGAAACTGGGAGAACCTGTAGTATCGAGCATCCTTCCTAAAGAATTAAATAAATAAATAAATAAATAAATAAATAAATAAATAAATAAATAAATAAAAGAAGTACTGGGGAGTGGGTTTGAACCATTTAAATCCTGAAGTAATAAGTAATTGGGGGAGCTCATTTTTCTGCATTCTTTTCTCTTTCTGTGTGATCTTTTGAATTAGGTCTCAGAGGAGGCACTGTCAGCTCTGGGATGACCCAGGAACAAACAGGTACATGCAGTCCAGCCATGCTCTCAGAACAAGCCCAGCTGGACACATGCCAGGGCAGCAACAAAACACCTGCTTGACTCAGAAGTCACTAGCTGAGGTGCTGTGTTAACACATTTTTGCTGCTGTGCTAATCCACCTGCACTGCTTTCAGCATCTGGGTTGCACCTCTGCCTCATGCCCACAGGCTGGGCAAGGGGACATGTGGCATGGTGAGAAGGTGACTTGGTGTCTTCAGCAGCTCGGAGAGAAATTTCCCAGCCAGGGTAATGAGGGCATCCTCACAGGCATGACGGGCTCAAACCTCTTCCTGTCTCAGCCCCATATTTTTTCTGGGTGTTTTCCAATGAATGTAAATGTGAGGGATGCTTTCTGTTATTGTATCTCAAAGATGATGGCAACTGTGCAAAGGAGAAGGGGTGCTAGGCTTTACCAAAGGTAATGTTTTATTTCATGGAATCACTGAATGGTTTGGGTTGGAAGGGACATTACAGATCATCTAATTCCAGCCTCCTGCCCTGGGCAGGGACACCTCCCAGCAGCCTAGGTTGCCCAAAGCCCCATCTACCTTGGCCTTGAACACCTCCAGGGATGGGGCATCCACAGCTTCTCTGGGCAGCCTGTTCAGTGTCTCACCACCCTCATGGTAAAGAATTTCTTTCTAATATCTAATCTAGACCTACCTTATTTTAGTTTAAAGCCATTCCCCCTTGTCCTATCACTGCACCCCCTGACAAAGAGTCCCTCCCCAGCTTTCCTGCAGCCCCCTTTAGGCACTGGCAGGCCACTGTGAGATCTCCCTGGGGCCTTCTCTTCTCCATGCTGAACAACCCCAACTCCCTTAGCCTTTCTTCATAGGAGAGCAGCTCCAGCCCTCTGATCATCTTTGTGGCCCCTTCTGGACCCACTCCAACAGGCCCATGTCCTTCTTGTGCTGGGGGCCCCAGAGCTGAACACAGGGCTCCAGGTGAGGTCTCACAAGAGCAGCACGGGAGCGGGCAATCCCCTCCTCACCCTGCTGCCCATGCTGCTTTTGATGCAGCCCAGGATATTATTGGCTTTCTGGGCTGCAAATTCAGATTGCTGGATTACATTCAGTTTTTCATCTGCCAAAACCCCCATGTTCTTCTCCGCAGGGCTTCCCTCAATCCACTCATTGCCCAGCCTGTATTCATGTTTTTGGATTTCTCTATTATCTGCTTGTTTTTTTAGCATTTTGATAGATTTAAAATGTTCATTACAGGGAGAAGAGGGGAGCACTGGAGGATGGCATGAAGGAGGTGACAGGGAAAAATGGTAAATGTATGAATATTTGGAAATATATCTTGTTCACCGTTGAGACAGTCTGAATGTAAGAAAGAAAATGGAAACCCTGCATCACTGAATGGGCGAAAGCAGGGGTTTGTTTGTTCAATTAAATACCCTAAAATGACTCCTTCCCATGGTAGCTGAATCTCACCATGGCACCCCTGTGGTGTGCACAGCTTGGCACAGCTGCTGGAGAGAAAAGCTGGAAACAAGTCCTGAGAATACACAGGTGTCTGTCCTGCTCCTCAGCACCCTGAAGGAAGGGCTTTGGAAAGCCTGAGGGAGGCAGCTCATCACCTGGTGCTTGACCCCAAACCGTGCTGTGATGCTGAGAGATCTCTGACCACAGGCTGTAAAGCTCTTAGTGCCCCTTCCCTGTTTTTTTGTTTGTTTTGTTTTTTTTCTCCCCACACCACAACAAAGGAGGCTGGAGGTCCCAGGGACAAACAGAGGAGATCGGTGGCATGTCACAGCTGCCGGCACACCAAGTGTTGAGATGCCTGAGGAACACCCAGAAGTGCCTTTGAGAAGTCTTCCTAAACATAAGACACCAAAGTTCTCCACAGTGTTTCACCTGGCCTTTAGCTTCCTCTCCAAAAGACCAGGAGACTCCTACAGGCTCTGGGTTGTTTATGCAACTAAACTCTGTAGGTAAATACATTAAAGGATAAATTATGAATCTTGATTTCTATTTTAGTTTGGATTTATGTACTGCTAGGCCATTTTTGGCAGTTTTGTGTTTTTTGTTTTTTGTTTGTTTGACTATGCAACTTTTTGAAAGTATATATATATGTGTATTATATATGTATATACTTCAGACAGCCGGACTTGGCTTTCAAAGATATAGAACCAGAAGTACCTTAAAAAATATTCAAAAATATTTCTATTATCACAGGGACAATAAAGGTGAACTCCAAACATGAAAAACCAAAAGGCCGGTGATACATATTCACATCAGCTCTAGACTTCTGTGTAGCCAAGCCAAAAGCATAAAGACACCATCCAGATAGCCATCTGCAACCACATCATTCTGAATGCTGAAATTTGCTTATAAGCTGAAGCTAGTATCAGGCTGGACTTTGTTGGCTTGCTTTAGTAAGCCTTGGGAGCTTTGGAAATCCTTCCCTGTGTTTGTCTCTTCTGAAGATTTGGCTTATGTCTCCTCTTTTGCTCAGGAAACTCCATCAGACTTAATGTATATATTTGATTCATGACCACTTTTGTCATTAGCTGAATGTATTACAAATTGTTGTAAGGTTTTATTATTTTGTACTTTGCCAAATAAGCCGCACAAAATGATTCTCTAAATCTTTGATACTTGTAGCTAAATATTCAGAAGGAATAAGGGGATACAGTATGCAGGGAAGAATTACCATCTTAATGAGGTTTGTCTCATTAAAGAGTCTCACTCAATTAGTTTCACAGATTTTACTTTAAGAATAGGAACACAGAGCTCTCAATATCTGTAGCTAATTTGGGCTTATTTAAAAGTAAAAGACCAACCTGCCAAAAAATGTTTAAGTGGAAGGACAGTAATGAATGTGGTCTTGAGTCTTTCAAAAATATAAGTTTAATCAGGAAATTAGATGAAAATACATTGTCGATTTTGCCTAAATAAAAAAAGTGTTGGCAATTTCCCCAAGCAAAATGTGATTGATTCAGCATGAAGCATTATTTGTAATATGAAGGACTTTGGTGTTCAGATTGTTTAGCCTTGCATTATTTCCCCAAAAGTCTGTATGCACACCCTACTTACCGCTTGCATCCTCCAGCCTTTGCCAACCTGTGATAAAGGCTTGTCAAAGGTCTGAGGGAACAGCACTGTAATCTGCTGATAATGTCAAAGTGTCACCTGCACACAATGTGACATTTTCAGTGGCAGAGGAGAGTTCCTTTCCGAGACTGTCATTTCTTGTGTATGGACTTTGTCGGATTGCCCCCATATTGTGTTCTGCTCTTGTACAAAACAATTTACATAGTTCAGCAAAACTGCATTAGGGATCATCTAAAAAGAAAAACATTTTTCTGTTAATAGTGTTAATTGTGATAACATCTGTCCTCAGGTCGTTAGGGAAATTGTCTCAAAACAAGGAAATTGTAGACTGATTTTTTTACTCAAAATTCCCTCATATCTCCTGGCCATCCAAGGTTTAGGGACTTTAAGAGCTGGAGGATGCATATACATCATGTTAGAAGACCTTATAGACCTTCTACAAGTGTAGGATTTTTACCCATGTACAATGTTTGCAACTAAATGAGCACCATCAAATGGCATCCTTGAGTGCAAAAGCGATGAGATTGATATGTCATACACACCACCAAAGTGGATAGTATCCACTACAGCACTGAAAGTCAGGATATATTGTATTAGTTCACTTAGAAAAGTGAAGCTAAGTTCCTCTCAGTGACCTGGGTAGTCAAGCTAGCTTTTCTGCACCATGATATATGAACTAACCAGCTTGTACCAGAGGTAACGCCGCGGTGTGCAATGTAGACAAGCTCTAAAACTCCACGGGTGTGATTCATCTCACCAGACTCTCTATGTCTGCAGTGCAACTGCCTCTAATGTAGCTGGGCACCTGCCTAGAAAATAATGGGCACTTTTAGGAAATGATATAATTGACCTACTTTGGCATGAAATGAATCATGCCTCTGAAATTCTTGTTCCTCATGCTGAGCCTATGGGCAGGCTGGAGTTCAGAAACTGATATCTGCTTGGTCAGATGAAATGCCACTCCATTCTCATGACAAATAAAATATTTTGTGCCACATGAAACAGGCAGAGAAAGGGTAAGAAACTATCTTCACACCTGACCCAAAGACTACCAACATCAACTGAAAGACTTCCCTTGGCTTTATATCTAGTCCAAATTTGCTCTCTTTGGTTCTGTATAGCACTTGGCCCAAAAAAAGTTTTCACTAATTTATACTGGTCTGAAAATCTTCCATCCTCCTTCCCCAAAAGATCCTGAGAGAATGGTATACTGCAGATTTTAAATCAATCTTAATTTTAAGAAGTATGGATTTGTGAGAGGCGTTTTTCAGTATCAATAGCTTCCAGTAAAATGGTGTGCTTTTAAATTACTTTTTTTCTTGAAAATATTTTTGAAATAAATAAATAATTTATGTAAATAATACTTTAACTTCCATTTATAGAAAAAGTTTTGAAATGGGTCTTCTGAAATAACTTTGTGGATAAAGGAATGAGGTCTTTTCTCAAAAACATGGGGAAAGTACTGTATTAAATACCATTTTTTTTGTCTTTTCTTAATGTCCTGAAACCAATCAGAAACTAACAAAATCATACCTTTTCAAACAGATATTTTATTACACATTCTGTAATGGAAAAAATAAAATATTATTTTGTTCAAAATATGACTGCTTGCTTCTAACATTTCAATTTTAATCAACATGTGATTTTCAGTAAAGAACAATGTTAATACAGAAATTACAGCTATTTTAATAGAACACTTTACAGTCTCTCCAGTGCCTCACAAAAATGTTGTTTAGATTAGCTTTAGTCATATCACAGAATTCTTTGGGGTGAAATTAAGGTGCTGTTTACCATATCCAAGGAAATAAAATTGATATTCAAACAAAACTTAAAAAAAAAAAAAAGCTTCTCCATTAAAGAGAAAGATAATTCCCCAAAACTTTCATCATTCTTATCAAATGCAAAGGAAGAAAAAAGGAAAACACAGGGAAAAAAGTAAAGATCAGATAAATGTTGTAATGAAAGCCACGTCAAAAGACATAAGTGAACAAGCTGTGGACAAAATAGCCTATAATCCCCATTACGAGGTACTGATTGTAAAGACCAACAGATGACATCTGTATAGAAAAAACCTGTGCAAATAGCAGGGGACTTGCAAATAAGCCAAATCATCAAATCTGCACATGTGGGTCTGTAGAGCTACGTGTGAGCCAGGAGTCTGTTCATTAACCTAAACGACCTAAGTCCTACAAAATCAGATTATTGCTGAGTCTGTCATTCATCAGCACCTCTCTCCCTTGAACTCCTGCTCATACTTGGGAAATAATTGCACAAGATTTACTGAGAATAAAGCAGCCTGGGATCTCTTGATCTTCTTGATAACATCAGCATGTCTCAGCTCAGCACAGGTGAAGTTACACAGATAGCCTACGTGATACTTTTCTGGATTATTCAGTTCCTCAGAGGCCACCCATTTTGTAGCAAGGATAGGATTCCTTAGGAAATGTTTTGGGGAAGATCCCCACTGATCCCCAAAAATGAACCATAACTCCCATGATGATGTCGGAGTCTGTCGCATATCTGGGTTTTTTAATTGCTGAAGGCTCATGGAGATCATCAAAACGATTTAATGAATAATCAGAGAGTCCACACACTAGCAGTATATATATATTTTAGGATGAAAATTAAATTTCCAAGCATGATAAATATGAGGTTCTGGGACAGCACCCCAGTGGAAGTGGGCATATGGGTGGAGGAGTCAAGAAACATGCCAGTTTTAAAGATGAACGTTGATACATTTTGGACGTGGATGCTTATGAATCCTCAGAATCTGGCAGTGTGATTATTAAAGTCCCTTTGAATCTGATGCTTTATATTTCTAGTTTTTCTGGCAGTCCATGAAATGTTAACTGTTTTAAAGCTTTCCCTCATACCAAGAAGGCAGAGTAGTATGAGGGAAAATATATCTTATCACCTTCTCCTTCCTCCATGTAATATAGAATTTCTTGATTTCCCAGTGTGATTTTAAAACTTTATAATAAGCAGATTAAATAAAGCTAATTTTTAGTAGTTTTTTTCTGTTTGTTTGTTTTGATCAACTACAAACAATATAGGTACTGATAAACCATACAACGCTGACTAACAAGACATATTGCCAACTTACTAGGCAGAAATATGATGCAATTTTTCATCTGTTTATTATCAATAAAATAAATATATTGCTCCTGAGAGTTTGGAGCAACACACAGAAACACAGAGCAAGCCCAACAAAGCCAGGAACACTGACACCCCAGTGTAACGTGCCATTTGAAGCCTGATTCAGTGTCATCAAATTCAAAAAGTGAGACAGATGGATGGCAAAAACAGTGGACTGAGCTCTGTAGGAGTTCATTAATATTTACTGCTCTTTTTCCAAAATGAGTTGTTGGTCCTGGGTAGATCCCAGGCTATGCGCTGAGTTTTGGGGATTCCAGTCTCTTTGGTCTGAGCCCAGCAAAGCACCCTTATTCGGCGTGGCTTGGCAGCGCATCCCCAAAATTAACCTTGCTCTCCTGCACGGAGCAAGCCTTCAACACACTAGTCAGGTCTTTAAGCAGACGTGGCTTTCAAGTTATAAAGAAAAAGGGATCAAAAGAAAAGGCTGTAGTTTGGGTTGCTCTCCTGACTTTGCACCGCAAGTCCCAAGGATCAGTCACAAGGTTCATTCCATCAGCATCAGCCACAACCTCCAGCTGAGGGCAGGCAAGCAATAACTGCAGGAAACATCTTAAAGCATAACAGATGCTTCTGCAATGATTGTTTCACTACAGCCTTCGTTATGCTTTCCCAGTGTGTTTGGAAATCTCCAGTTGCAGACCGGATTCCAGGTTCAAAAAAAAAAAAAAAAAAAAAAAAAAAAAAAAAAAAAAAAAAAAAAAATATCTATCATCTATCTATCTATCTCTCTATCTCTCTCTCTATCTATCTATCTATCTATCTATCATTTTTAGCATCTGACACACTTGATAAATTGCTTTAAAAATTGTGGTGCATTCTGCAAATCAGAGCTTCTCCCCAAAAGTTGCCTACAGAAGCTGGGCATGTTGTCAATGCTCAATGGATTGTGTCCGTGGCACCAAGAATGCTGGTACATCATGCTCTATCACACAGCGTGCCCTGCTGAAAAGCTAGCTTTTATTTCTGGATTGATTCACCTACCTGAAGCCTGGAAGCCTGGTCTAGCAAGCTCTGTCTCTCAAGGAGAGTCATTCATTTATGAGCTATATTGGTTTTAGTTCTGCTGTTCATACAATTGTCAGCTCCAAAATCTCCACCACATCTCTGCTCTTACTGGCCACACCTGCTGAATATTGATAAAGCTTTTGTTGTAGTGTCTCTATAATCCTCTTTTTTTCCCAGCTAATCAGTGCTAGTCATGCACTCTGCCTTATACCCTACTAAGGAACAATGGTTTGGTTTTGTTTTTTCTAATGTATTCCCTCTCAGTCCCCACAAATATGTTTCTTGCTGAAAAATCACTGTATTGTGGAGACAAATCAAAAGATGAATATTGCAGTATGAAAAACTAAAAAAAAAAAAAAAAAATCTTTTAAAAAGGAAATAAAATGAGTTCAGAAAGCTTAACTCAGTTTTTCTTGCAATTGCAAGACAAGTATTTCAAAAGAGCAATCCAGAAAAACTATATTTGCATCAGTTTGGAACGGAGACCCCAGTTTGGAACCCAAATATAGAGCCGTACCCCTGCAGAGATGATGATATTAGTATGCAGGGTATCAGGTCTGCTACTGGCATTGACTGCATAAATGGCTGTGCAGCAACGCAGCGTCCCTGGTGCCCCTGTTCTGGGGAAGTTTGAGATGCAGGGAGAGGGACAGGACACCTCCAGGCAGGGTTCTCACCAGGTCACCCTGCTGCAGGGAGAAGCTGGAAACACAACAATTGCTTTTCAGGCTGCTGCAGCATGTTTATAGCAGATGTAGCTCACTGGCACTGCGTGGACTTTCTGGCTGCAGACAGCACTTCTATCACCTAGCACGAGCTCTTTCAATGGGATAAACGTTGGGCTAGCTTGGAAAAAAATAAACAGCCAAAATGTAATCTTCTGAGAGAGAACAAGAGAAAGAGAAATTTGCCAGAGATAATCTCTCTATACATTAATTTTCATTTCTTCTGCTAACCTTAGCCAGGAATCCAGATTGTTTTCTTGTTGTTTATTTTAGCTGAATTAATCTACAAAGGGCCATTTTTATTGTATTTCCATTAGATACAGATGCCATCACTATGTGCCAGTGCATATTACCAAGCAATTAATCTCCAAAGTTATTATTTCCCTTTTTATTGAAAGCAACTATTCTTGAGTTCAGAAAACCATGTAAAGGCTTGGAAAAGGGAACAGCATAGTTAATTCAACAGTAAATGTGCAATGCTGATTGGAAAGAAATTCTCTCTAAAATTACAAGCCTCTGCTCCCATTTAGTATAATTTCACCCTAATATAAAGCATGACCTCCCATAGTTTGTGTGCCTTTGCAAGCTCCCCTGACATTATCACTCAAAACTCTTACCCCTTTGTTACCCACTGTTAAGACAAAAAGTCCTTTTTGTGGTGCACACAAGCCAGAGGTGACACAATTAAATGAAACTGTTTGTCATAGAAAATTTAGAACTGCAGGAATTAGAAGACAAATAAATTAGGATTGGCAGCCTCTTCCCCTGGGAGCAATATATAACTTCCTAAGTTCAGTAAAATGTATTCTCCCCTCAGCCTTTGATCCACTACCTTCAATCAATATTTCCATCTCTCAAGACAGCCAGCCCAAAGTTACACCACACCTGCAGAGTTATTAATGCAGTTCTAATTTGATGGGGTGGCTGGGGGTCATTTAAGGGTATGAAGCAAGGCAAAGCTGTAATCAGCTTTTAACAATTTTGTCAGAAACAGGATTTTCCGAGAGCAAAATCAGCATTCATTACCATCATTTTCCCTGAGAGTTCAAAGAAGGAGACCTGAGCTCTACCTGCACAGGATCTGCAGGTCCCATTTCCATCTACATTTTTCTGTCCCAGGGTAAGACCCGGAGCCAGCCTGCAGGACTCTAACACCATTCATTTTGTCTGGTTGGAGAAGAGCTGCAACTTGTCAAAAGGGTCTCTCTTCTCTCTTCTGAAACTGGAGCTTGCTTCCTCCAGGCTCCTGCCACAAGGGAATGGAGGCAGGTGGTTTATTCTGCACCTAATGGCTTAATCCTCCAGCCTTTAAGAGATCAAAACCTTTTATGTCTACTGCCATCGACTCTAGCCCTGCTCCTTCTTGTATCCCTTTGGTGGCAAGTCAGCACTTTATAACGCATTTCCCCATTCCCCAGAGCTGCAGTCCTGTCCTGTTCTCTCTACCACAGCTCCTCTGCCTGCCGCATTCCTGGGTTATGACCACACAAACATCTTAAAATATCCCCAAATTTCTCTCAGACTCTTTTCAGCTTCTCAATACAAATCATCCTCCTCAAACTCCTGCAGGAGCCTTCCCTTCCCAAAGCCCCATCAGCAGCAAATATTGGCTGGGGGGTGGGGGAAAAAAAAAAAAAAAAAAAAAAAAAAAAAGCTAGAAGCTAAGCCCTGATGTCTATCAAGATTCCCCTCAAAGACAACAAGATCGAAAGCTGCATCTCTAATTTTGAAACAGCTTGACTTTGAACTATGAACAAGCTGAGCCCTTTATTATTTTTAATACTAATCATGTACTTACTTGTCACTGCTATTAATTACATACACCACAGGCATACCAAGTGTCTCATTGCACTGCAAGCACACAGGGTGAGCCAGAACATGTCCCTTCGTGCTTACAATGTGGCTTCTGAAGAGGGTTAGCTTTCATTTTTCAGTTCAAACACTTAATTTTCAGACACTGCTGTGGACATTATTTGTCTTTCTAGCTGATACCTATTCCTAAAGGAGCAGTAGAAAAGACGAGGTATAACAGCAAATTAAAAATACAGGACCCTTGTCATCCTTTTATTATGCAGGACCATATGTCACCATTTTATTGTACTGGAAATGTTCAATCAAAGAAACGTGCATTTATTACATCTCTAATTAAAAGAGTATGGCCAAAGTGCACACTGTGACTGCACTATCACCAAACTGCAGACTGCATTTCGGAAGTGTTCCTGAGGAATGCACAACATTTTCATGCAGCTAAACAGCATGGAATAGGTCAAATAAGGTTAATGATCACAAAGCCTAAAATCAGTCAATAAAATATTGCTCTGAGGACTCTGGTGACTGATCGTTGCCAAGGTTGAAGACATAGTCTAGATCAGGTCCCTTCGTTCTTGGCTGTGGGTTGTCTCTGTCCCCAAAAGATTCCAGTGTCCTGACCTGACTTCTGCCAAGTGGCGGTACACTTCCAAACCAAGTGAAAATTAAATTTCTTAAATTGGAACTGGTATTGTCATTATCCAACAGAAAGGGCATCAAAATGCTGTACTAATCCATTGGTGCCATTCCCAAGGAAGAAAACTTTATTTATGATTCTGAAATGGCTAGGGAAAAAGCAAGGGTGAGCAGTGACACAAGCCATGATGCTCCTAAAGTGACAGCATAGTGAGAAAAGCCAGGGGATGCAACAAAAGCAGGGCTCAGTGTGCCTGATGCTATTTTGAGTACCTTGCAGTAGCTCATCTGCCCCAGCTGCTTCTCCAGACATTCACAGCCTATGTGGATGTCCCAGATACACCTGGAGGTGCCTTCCACATTTAAGCAAGTCCATCACAGTCCAAGTCTCCTGCTTCTCATACAGCCACTTTTTAAATGGTCTAAAGAGTGCAGTGTTTTAGCTCACCATCTGTATTCTGCCATAAACCATGTAAAACTAAGCCCATGGTGGCTAGTGAGTCTCCACCACCCATAGCCTAGGGATGCTGCTGTAGCACTCTAACCTAGGCTGATTCTAGGGTCGCTTATTACTCATGCAAAAAAAAAAAAAAAAAAAAAAAAAAGAGGGGATAAATCTTCCTTTAGCCTAAATAAACCTTCCAAGCACAGACATGGAAGCAGCCAGCTCAGCAGCCACAGTGCAGAATCCCAGGGGAGAAAACCCAACAAAGCACCTGAAAGGTCTGGTCATCAGAAGCCCACGCTGACAGCAGACAGCAGAGATTTGCCTGCCAAACATCCTGTTCTGACGTTCGGGGCTTGACACAAATGAGAAAGCATCAGAGAAGTAAGGGCATGAGGGAAACTCTGCAAGTGCATTATACATGAGGATATCTATTCTGATGATAGCTGGAGACTTTATAAGAAGGCAGTCCTAGACCAGAACATTAATGTTACAAGAGCCTATCTAAAGAAATCTTTCCAAACAAGAAGCTGGGGGATTAGATTTGAAATGGGAACTCATTAAGAGAAACTTCCCTTATAAAATAAAATAAAAATTGTGAGAGGTTTTCCTTAGAACTTGGCATTTCTCTATATTATAGACACTAAGGAGGTGATTTTTCAGACCAACTGTAGACTTTTGCAATGTAGATTTGTACACTGGAATGAGTCCCCATAGATTCCCACAAAGCCACCGGAGACAAATAGACACTTCATCTCACTCTAGAGCACGTTGCAAAATACAGCAAATTAATTGTGCCCTAAAAATGTCTTTTTCTCTTCCCATCGACTGTGAAGAGATCCTTGGCTTATTAGTTGAGAAGTGAGATGATTAGCTCACATCTACACTGTGCATATATAATGTTTATGTAATATAAATGTTACATGAAGTGCTCACTTGTATCAACTGTTAAAGATAATGTTTTGTGCTAGAGAGCTAGTACTTTATATACCAGTATTGCAGATAGCTTTTAAGACCCCTGCAGACAGGGCCAGGAATGAGTTTCTTCATCTCAAACCATTGTTTGAGATTTAAAAACAAAACAAAACAAAACAAAAAAAAAAAAAAAAAAAAAACTTCTTTAGTCCTTTGTTTATTTGGGGAATAAAAACAGGATATTGCCAAGTTTTTCATAATCCTCAGGGAAAATTACTACAAGGTAGAATCACAGAATCACAGAATCACAGAACTGTAGGGGTTGGAAGGGACCTTGAAAGATCATCGGGTCCAACCCTCCTGCCAAGTAGGTTCCTCAGAGCAGGCTGCCCAGGTAGGCATCCAGACAGGCCTTGAATATCTCCAGAGAAGGAGACTCCACAACCTCCCTGTGCAGCCTGTTCCAGTGCTCCGTCACCCTCACCGTGAAGTTCTTTCGCATGTCGGTGCAGAACTTCCTGTGTTCTATTTTGCAGCCATTGCCCCTTGTCCTATCCCCACAAGCCACTGAGAAGAAGTTAGCTACATCCTTCTGTCTCCCACCCCTCAGATATTTATAGACATTGATGAGATCCCCTTTCAGTCTTCTTTTCTCCAGGCTGAACAGACCCAGGTCTCTCAGCCTGCCCTCATAGGAAAGATGCTCCAGGTAGCCAGTAGCATACCCTTTGTTGAACTTATCAAAAACATTGGAGACATAATTAAATTTTACTGTCCCCCCACTTGTCAATGGGAACTTGTAACCCATCTGAACAGGAATTTTTACATGGATTTTTTGTCTCTCACATGAGTTCTCAGGCTACCCTGTTACTGCATGCCCCATACTAAGCAAGCACTTCTCCTTTCTTTCCCTGTTAATGCTGACAGGAAATTTCCACCGTGAATGGTAAGCAAAAGTTCTCATTTAATGTTTCACTTAAACTTATACATGCCAAAAAGACATTTCAGCAGTGGTAAGTCAACATTTACCGTAGAAGTGATCTCATTTAACTAGGCATTTGGTAGTGCTGGGGTCCCTACATACAGATTACTGAGGGAGAAAAAAAACTACCTTGATCTACACAGCTGGTGTTTAAATGGTTAAAATGAGGGGGAACTCATCCTTGCGAATGAAAAGGCAATAATAAAATCCTAACTAGTTCACCAGTAAAAAGAAGGTTAAAAAAAAAAAAAAAAAGTAGAGACAAAAGTGTACAAAGTAAGAAACTGGAAAATGTGAGTTATTTCTCTGTTTCTTTAGCACCATCATCTCTTTCTTTGGGAAGCTATATGCAGATGATTCTTCACACTGGGAACCTGTCTGTAAAGCAGATCCCAAAAATATTATGTTTTAGTCATTTATTATGAGAAGGAGGAAAAGAAAGCAGCTTTCAATCTTCAGCAACACTTCCAAAACATATTTCATGACTGCTGATTAAACTGCAGTGGAGAGTTTCAAACAAATGAGAATTTTAGAAGGTACAAATATTTCAAAATGATGTGTAGCCAAAAAAAAAAAAAAAAAAAAAAAAAAAAAATTAAGGTAAATAAGCATTTACTTTCAATCTACAGGTGCAGTTTAGATTTTTTGTAACCCACAGAATTGGCTGGCTCTGAGCTGCAGCCTCCATGGAGTCTCCAAAGGACTGCCTCAGAGTCCTTACCTGAAAGATTTCCTAAGTATGTGCTGGTGTGTGGTGCAGAATTGGCTTTAAAGGGCTGCTTAACAAAACCAAGCCCTCAGCAAAATGGAAGCTGAGATCAGCAAGTAATTGGCTATATCTTAGCATTCCCAAAAAACATTTCCCTTTTCTATGCAAACTCTGTTTGCACATTCAAATGACTCTTATCGGAGTTTGAGTGTAGTGTAGACTCTTTTCATGTTTATTTTCCCATGTGCTTTTTAATAAACAAAATACAAGAAATACGTCTAATTGGTATTTGCATTCCAGTTGGACACAGAAAGACGAGAGGCCTCAGGACAGTGGTGGGCATTGTACACACACACACAAGGAGGCCTCAGGTAGGTGTTTTTACAAACCAACATTGAAAGGGCTTTGCAAGTATCAGCATGTTGTCCCAGGACATCCTCTTGCTGTTTTTAAGATCTCCTGGCTTCAATTTTTATCTGAGCCATGAGTTCTCAATGTGATGTAGGATAAGGCTTTGAGATTCAGATGAAGAAAATATCCTGATGCCTACCTCCCATTGAGATCACTGGATGCTACGTGTTTCTGTTACTGCTCTTCCCCCTTTCTGCAGCTCCTCTCTTCAAAATAAGGAAAAGCAGACTTATTTTCCCAAACTGAAAATTCACGTTTTGACCCATTATTCATTCATATGTTCTCATCATCCATTTATATCAGACCTTGGCAGCATCTGACAGGATCAAGCAACGTGTCTTGAAGCTTACTTCTTTTGGGACCCAAGGACTTATCCTTCCCATTAAAGAAACAGAATAGTTAATATTATTTGATAGAAAGAGAATTATTAAAACAGTATTTTTTCCCCTCAGATTGCTCCCTCCCAGCTTATTCTTGATGATGAGTTCAAAGCCAGAAATATTTAAGATGTGTAGTACAAACGGCTGGATTTTTTGTTTGTTGTTTTTAATTTTCAATAGAGAACAAATCAATCTCATTTCTTAAAGCAACTGACAGCAAGAACCTGCTTTTTCAGCTTTACACAAAGGGATTAATCAAGGAAGGCAAGGAAATTAGTAGGAGGGCATCTTGGTGGAGTCACCAAGGGACATGGGGCAAGAGAAGGAAGGGAGAATTGCTAATAAGGCAAAGCTGTGTGGCAGCTCAAAGGATGAATTGCATTTACTTAATTTTCCCTGGAGAATCCAAAAAGTTCCTTGAAAAACAGTGCATTGCCTTTCCTCAGACTTCACGTGGAGTCAACCACAACAGTTAGACAAAAAATTCTCTTTGCTTTTTAACTCATTTCTTAAATATTTTGAGCCCCAACCCTCTCGGTACAGTTTAAAAAGATGCCATATTGCCATCATGCAGCTGGGAGAAAGGGGAAATTCTGAAAACTGCACACAATAAAATCAAGCTGTGGGGATGGCTGGGATGATGCCCACAACAGGACTGGGCATCCTGGGAGGTCTACTAATTCTCTCATTTTTTAAAAAAAGGAGATGCACATGCTATGAAAAGACCTAGTTATACATCTTCTATCTTCTGCATTTATCTTTTCCCAATCACATACTTCCTATCTCATGGCTGACTTCAGTCAGTGAAAAAATTATATCAGCAATCAAGTCATCTGTCTTATTTAAGACACTGACTGAAGGATGGGATAAACCATGCTGCTAGATATCTCCATTTCTCTCCATTACTGTCACTCCATAAACCATAGAAGCCAAAGCTGTGGAGAACTAACACACTGTGTGCAAAGTGCCCCTAATCTAAACTGCCCCTAATCTAACACACATAGGTGATGTGTGTACAGAAGGCACACAATAATGTACTAGAAGACATACAATAATGTTAACAGACTTTGTAGACCTATGAGTATCCCTTAAAATGATTCCGTTGTTCTTCTTTCTGAGTTAGGGCTAAAAAGATCCACACCAAATAGAAAAGAATGTTAAAAGGGGCTGTAGGCAAAACAAAATAGAATCAATGCTCCACAGTTAAAAACTGGACAAGTTCAGATTGGCTAGAAAACCTCACAGTGATCAGGTGATAAATTCTACACAGATATTTGCCATATTCATAATAACGTAGCAATGTGATGAGGAAGGAAGCTGTTCGAGCAACTTGGAGTTAAATGAATGCTTAGGTTCCCAACAGTGGATGCAAGGAGACTTTGGCATCATCACAGTTTAATGCACAGATAAGATTTATTCCACATATGCTGGGGTAAAATACTTTAAAAACATTTCAACATCCCAGTCTTCTTTCTTCCGCCTTTATAAAAATTACACTGCATGTGTACTTCTATTTGTATTATTTTGCTGTATTTATTATTTCTTAATTAATATTTCAACTAAATTCTTCAAAAAAAAAAAAAACTTTGTTTTCTTTTTATTTTCTTCTTCTTCTTCTGCGGCTGGTTCCTGAAATTCTCTTGCTTCCCAGCTCCAGGCCAAGGGCCAGGGCTATGAAGGGAGTATTCAGGGACTGGTTTGTGTACATTGACATTACAGATGGCTGGGTTTACTCAGACAAATCCCATTTTATACTACAAGGATAAGTTCAGATCAAAGGGGGTTCAAGGTGTTAATAGAAGGTAGATATAATTAGAAATCTCTGGAGCGTCTGTTCCTGCTAACTTCCAAGTGTATTTGTTTGGGAATAGTAATCCAAACACAGCAGGGCAGGTGGAATGGGGTTTCAAATCATTTTATTTTCTTTAATTACTGCCTGGAGTGCTTTTTTTGCCTGTCAGCACTGAGAAAACATTTTTCTTCAAAATATTTATTATTATGATCTTGTCTTTCTTCTAGGATTTTAAAGTCTTTCTGTTGAGTGTGCCAACTGGAAGTAGAAAATAAAGAGGTTTTGTTTTGTTAAACATTTGTGGAATAACAATCCAGGAAAAAAAATAAAGAGAGAGAATAAAAATGGGAAGGAAAATAATATCAAGAATCACAATCAATGTATTTTAAAAGGATGGAGTAGTTTTAACATGTAGGACAGCTGATATGTGTCAAAAATTTATAATAACTTCCCAGATTTTATGTCACTAGACTGGTAAATCTTCAAAAAAAAAAAAAATATTTAGCATGAAGTTAGTTAAATAAGCACTGAAATGTTGCTGTTCTGAGCAACTGGACAAGAACAAAATGTAAATCAAGATTGATTTCTCTGTTTATACTGATGTAGTTTCATAACAATGAACAAGACTATGGTAATCAGAATATCCTCCCAAGAATTTCAAGCATTGGGATGGAAAAGATTTGTATTGATTCTGGACCTAAAAGGGCTATTCATCATGAGAAAAGAGTGTCCCACTAAAGCATGGAAGTACTGAGGATGTTTATCAATAGGAAGCAGTAAAAACACAGAAGAAACACAGATGAAACTCTGCCCAGCAGCTGCAATGCCAAAAAGTAAGAACCCAACAATTCTGGCAGATATGATTTCAGAAACAAGGTCCACCCAGCTCATTACCATGACTTCTACAGTGGCTATGACTAGATGCTTCAGAAAGCATCAGATGCCTTTTCATAAGAAAAAGGACTATTTCTTCTCTTATTAATTCAATTTGTTTTCTAATTCCCAGAATGAAGGCAAACGAGGAGATTTGCCATATTTACAGAGAAATAGTCTCTGGGTAAATATGGAAAATGCAGGTGCCAACTTGTTCCAATCATTACTCATCACCAAAGTGTCACATTTTCCTGTTCCTTCCCATGCAAAGGCAAAGCTTCTACCAAATGTCTGTGCCTGACAGTATGTGTAAACAGCAGGGAAAATGGGCTCATATTCTGGGCCCAAATGCTCAGTCTGCAGTGCTGTTAGAGTGGGCCATGCCCATGTGTCTTCAGGGAAACAAATTTGTGTTTGATCAGTTCAGACGAGACCACACTGAGATAAACTCAGTTTGCCTTTGCGTTTCCCTGCAGACATGCCTCAAGGTCAAAAAGAAATAAAAATAAAAATCTTTCCTTCATTTTCCTTCAATCATCACAGTTTTTCTTTTGAAACAGGCTGTCATGGAGAAGGGCTTGGCATCCCAGATTATTCAAAGGAGACTTGGCATCAAAATACTCAGTAGTTCAAACCTTGATATTTGTTTGTGGGACCTGAGGGAAAAGGCCCAATTTTATATTGTTCAGCTATTGCTTAGCAAACCATGCAACTTCTAGATGCAGAAAAGTCTGAAACTCTGTCTGTTATTACAATTTGATGTACAATAAAACCCAATCTGAGCTTTTGAAACAAAGCTTACAGCCACTACTTTGATACAGTGATTTGGAGGAACTGCTCAGCCAACTCAGTAAATGAGGCAAAATATTTGTGAAAATGTAGCAGACATGATTTTTTTCATGCCTTGAGCTGATTATTTCTTCCATTTCCAAAGTGGGGCAGAGAGGGAGTATTCAGTGAGCATCCTTTGAGCTACAGAAAGTGTCGATCATTAGAAAGAGACTGTGGGTGGCGGGAGCACTGTCCTTTCAGAAATGCACAGTTTTAATTTCAGTTCTGAGAGAAGCCCCAAAAGCCCACCTTTCCCTTTCTTTCTTCTCTCCCCTTGTGCTTGTTTTTCAACTTTTAATGAGGAAAACTTCTCAGAGTCAAGAGATGGCAGTGACTCATGTGGCAGCTGAATGTGCAACAGCAATGTCAGAGCTATTGTGCACTTAGCACAGCTCCAGGGGCGGATGACACTTACCTATTTATTTCCCCAAGGAAAATTAGAGCAAATTCTAATCCCCCAAAATTAGAGCAGAGACAGTCAAAATGTCATTAATACTGCCCACGTGCTTCACCTCTTTGCACGCAGTGTGGGTTATTTCTATGTCTCCAGCAGCTGCGTCGGAGAGGAGGGCTGGTGTGGAATGTGCAGGGCCTCCTCTGTGATGAGAAAGGGCTGCAAGCTAGGAACCATAAGGCTGGAGATCTGGAGGAAAAAGGGGGTTCAAATGTAGAGTTGTGAATGGCAACTTCTGCAGGTGTGTTCATCCTTTTATCCTAGTGCCTTTGAGGCCAGCTGCTGAGAAAGGAAAAGAGTAAAAAATCTTCCCAGACACATAAAAATCTTCAGTATCTGCCTTCAGTTTATATTATATCCACCCACAAGATCAGCCTTTCCCTCAGGCTGAACCCCGTTCTGATGGACATACAATGTGTGGCACTACAAACAGCATAATCTACAGAAAATGCCAACTCTTGCACATCCACCCTGCTGTACTCTTCTTCTTCTTGGTGCTCCAGGACACCAATGGGTCAGGAACTAGTCAACAAAACCAAACTCCACAGAAAACAACGTTCTGCTGTCACCAGACAGCTGATTTGGGAATGATTTTTTGGGCTTCATTACACTAGGCTATTCCCAATCCTACACACACGTTACCTTCATATCTCTTCAACAGAGCAGCTAAAGAGTTGAGAATTCATTTAAAAGACATAATAGACATAATTGCTTCCCTAATAGCCTTCTCTAGGCTCAGGACACTCTGATATTGTTACCACAGCATAAAATTCAGTGCTGGTTTCTAAGCCTTTCATGCACCTTCTTAATGACCTCATTACCCAAATCAAGGAGGGATGGGAGGGTTTGGTGGGTGTTTTCTTTTATGCCATTTTCAATACCTTGTGATCAGAGGAAAAAGCATGTGCAGCTGTTATTAAAAGGAGGCTACCGTGCATATGAAAACCAGAGCAATCACACAGGTATTATACTTCTGTCCCCTTCAGCCCTCTCTCTTTTATTGCTGTTGACACTTAAAAAATATCAAGCTGTCATTTTTCCATGGCTCAGGAGGAAGGTCTCTGGCTTGACATGTTCAGGCTTCTTTCTTTGTTCTTGTAGCCCTAACATTAACCCCCAAATTAAAAGCAATTGTGACTTGACGCGGCTTTGGTGCCAGCTGCAATTCCACGACACTGCTGGTGAGATGTTTTTAAGTGCCTGAGGGATTAAGTCACTTCTGTCAATTAGGGAGCGAGTACATTATTTTCTTGGGTGTTCTTCAAATCTCTAAGGTTATACCAGCAGCACATCCTCCTGCAGCTGAGGGGACTGAGCTGTGAGCATCCTTTGTGTCTAGCAAGAACTCAACCAGGCTAGCAAATTGCTAAACCTGAGGATCCTGAGACAGCTGCCACCAAACACAAAGATCAGCAGGGCATCAGCAGGCACTAGGCTTGGCTCTACAGTGGCGGAAGCTCTTCCAGCTGGGGACAGTATTTACTGCACGCATGACCTGTCATGAAAGTATCTCAGTACATCTTAAAAATCGTGCTTTTTTCCCCCCCTAAAGTACTTGAAAATGACTTGCCAAATATTCATGCAAAGCTATCCAAAATGGTGTGATGCATTGGATTAATTTTGATATACTTCACTTGCTGGTTATAAAAAATTGTTAAATGCCTTAGCTCCTGAGAGGGAGCAGAAAGAATTTGTGGGAGCAGAAAGAAATTGCTCCGAATGCATTATGTTGGTTACATTTATTTTATATATATATATATTTTATTCTGGCAGTAAAAAACAGAGTGCAGACTTCAAGCCAGAAACTGGTCTACTGCCTGAAGCAGATTTAAATTGCAAAGGTGATTTCTGATTCAGTGATTCCTGAACTGTGCACCGATGTAACAGGAATTTTATTCCAGTAACACCGATGACAGGAATTTTATTTGGTAGGTCTCGGTTTGAAATTTGGATCAAATTTTAAGCTGATGTAAAGTTATATAGCTGAACTGATTGTATCAAAGATGGACCAGTCCAGACTGATGGAGAATTGGACCCAAATACAACTGTTTTAATTCATCCTCAGCTGAAACTCCCTAGAAATTTGGAGAGTATCCCTGGGGAGTTTCCACTTGCATTGTGCGAAGTATATGTCAACAAAGACATGCCAGAGCTATTCATCCAAAATATATATAAATAAATAAAATATATCTTCTCTACTGGAAAACAAAATTTCTTCCCAACTACATGCAATAAAAAATGCCAATTTCTGACAGGATTTTTCACAGGGAAGAAGAGCATAGGTGTTTTTCTTCCTTCATCAGCTCAATTGTTTTCAGGAGTTGTAGTTCCAGGTTTCCAGTGATCTCACGAGGATCCAGCCAAACTATTTATTTCATGATGTTGCATTGCAATGCCCAAGGAATAGGCAGATCTCAGATCTTGATGTTTCAAGTTTTATGTCGATTATGGTGATGTGAAAAAGTGCCAACATAGCCCCCTGAGATGGCTTAAATGTCAAAAAAAAAGACGATGCAAAAAGTGAGAATATGACAAATAGCAGGATGAAAGGAAGAGGCAGAGCAACAGCTAAAGCAAAGAGTTTGCAAAGTTATGTCTATCACAACAAACTTACTTCTATCATATGTAGGCACAAATGCTTTTTTTCTGAGTCATAGGAATTTAAATTTTTTAATAGAAATTTTAATTATATTTCAATAGAAATATCAAAGCACGATCTGCTGTCCCTTCTCTCCAGCTTCTGTCTATTGACTCTTGGGGATATTTCTGTAGGCATTTCAGCAGAGCTTTCTCATTTAAGACTTAAAGGAAGACAAAGTGTAGTGAATAACTAAGGGGTTTTGTGAAAGAAGCCTATTCATTGACGGATGGCTAATGGTTAGTGACTATACCGTGTAAGTAGGCAGGAAAGGATGAAAAAGCCCTCAAAAATCACTCAAGCAAAAGCCCTTGATTGTGTATCTTGAATTGATTAGAGCAGAGGTGGGCAGATGTAGGGGGCTAAAGGGAACAAGAAAGGGTAACAGCCAATGTGACAAATAATGAGCTCTGAGTGAGAGCAGTCTTGATCAAGACAAGATATTGTCACTGCAGTCAATTCCCAGCGCACAGGGAGGGTGCAGGTGCATGGTCTCTAATGACTTAGAGAAAAGTGGACAGAGCAAGGGGAGAAGTACAAGTGCAAAGATAAGATATGACTAATCTTATCACAGCTTAGATGCACCTAAACATAACCTTATACATGAGCTAGGTGCCTGAGCTCCCAGCATTGTCACTAGACATCAAGGAAACAATTTAGTTGCTCTAACGAGTGTCTGGTGTGATTTAAGAGGCTCCAGGGCATGTTGTCTGGTCTCCAGCAGCTGCTTTAGAAGGGCACAGGTCTCCTGTTAATCCTACATCATATTAATTAGCTTGCACAGATGTCTCATATTCAGGGGCCTCTCCAATTGCACTAAGCAACACCTATGAACCCAAATGGAGGCTGTGTGCCTTTCTCTGAGGCAAACCCTATCCTTGCTAAGCAACCACAGGTGAACGTGTTTATGATGATTTGTGAACATAACAGCTCACGTACTTGGTTTTCACCCTTTTCTTGCTTCTAAAGAGCCATCAGCTAATAGCAGTGACTGGGACCCAAAGAAGTGTATTATTTTGCACAGACATAAGAAACCCTCTGCAATATGTTGGTTTAGAGATATGAAAAGGCAAGTTCCTGTTTTGCAGAGATACAGAATTGGAGTGGAAAAGGGTAATTAATTTCTAACAGGCACAACTGGTTGAAAGATATTTCCTTGCTTTGGGCATGTAACCAACCATTTAGGACAGTTCTAGCTGGAATGAATAGAAATATTCTATGTGATTTAGCACAGGAATGATTCTGGAGATGCCAGTGTTATTGGTCACATAAAGAGGGACATGTAAAGATATCTAAGAATGTATATGTGACAGTGATTTTTGGTTTGTTTGTTTCTGTTTTGTTTTGTTTTGTCTTTCTTTACTACTTTATAGCATCATCTTCTTCACTCACAGAGTTTTCAAAGTCTTTATAAACAGAGATGATGTATTTCTATAAGCTCAATAATACAGATAGTGTGGGGCCTAATTCCAAAGCCTGTTTCAGTCAGTGACTTTGTCCTTTACCTTTAGGACATTTGGATCGGAGACAATAGGCAAGATTTTTAAGTGCAGTGTCAGAAGAACCAAGGTCCCCAAATCCTCATGGTCTCAATTAGAATTCCCTAATTCCTCACTTTCTAAAATTCCTCCAAACACCTGTTCAGAAATTATTAAAACACAAAAATCACCCTCATCCTAAGTGACTTCTTTGATGTCATAGGGAGATCTGTGCTAGAAAATGAAGTGCTGCTAACTCTACAAAACCATTTCCTTTAACGCGTCCTCCTACCTCCTCCTACCCACTCCATGTGTCTGCTTCATCCATCTGTTTCATCTCATGAAATGCATGGATCATGAGCTCCCTGGAGCACATCCAATTTTCCTTGCCTCTATAGTTGAACATTCACATTTTTCCATCCTGTAGACAAGCATAAATATTGTGTAGTGAGCAGTTTGCCTTGTTTCCAATTTCAGCATGTCATATTCTGAAAACTATCCATTATTCAGAGTGGTTCATGGGTTTATTTATCAATTAATACATGGTGTTATGATCTTTGACTTACCCATTTTGTGCATTCTCAACACACAGTGCTATTGCAGATCCTGTGTTATTTCTGCGTAACTATTGAGTTACACATTAATCAATCAGTGAAATTGCATCTGCGTGGTACTGAGGAACCAGCTACAGCACCCACATTTAGATATCTGGAGACTTTGGCACTGCTGGGGCTTCTGAGCCTGAGTCTCCAAGTGCATCTTGGTGCTCAGAAGCTCTTGCAATAACATTCCTGCATGCCAAGTCCTACCCAAGGAGTTCAGCGATGCAGGCTGCAATGTAGTTGATTTGCAATTGAAATGCACCATTCAAACTCAAAGTGAGCATTTCGTGGATAAAGTTGATTCACTAGAGCATTCATAAAAAGCAAACATAAAAGATTGGAAATGGGCAAATTAATTTACTTTTAAAATGAAGTTAAATATGTGTGGAGTACTTAGGCATTCACCCAGCCTGATGCAGTGTGTCATAACCTGCAAGAACAAAAAACATTCTTTTGACCTTCATGGAAGGAAAGCTATAGCCACTTCAATAGCTTTTAGTAACACCGAAGTCTTGCTTTAAAGTGCAATTTTAAATTAAAGAAGCTCACCCTTATTGCAATCAGCCTTGGTGGCAGTGTGCGGGTGTGCGCAAGTACATTGGTAATAAATTTTTCAGGCTGTTACCCTGGAATTTTATTTCTCTTGTTCATAACGGTTGATATTTGTGGCCAGGGTATACACCCACTGACAGGACTGAGAGAGCAGGACAGAGTCAGCTGAAAAAAATGAGTGTGGAGATTAAGAATTGTGACTCTGTTTTAGAAACACAGAATCATAGAATGGTTTGGGTTGGAAAGGACCTTTAAAAATCACCCAGTTCCTGCCCCCAGCCCAGGCTGCCCAAAGCCCCATCTAGCCTGGCCTTGAACACCTCCAGGGATGGGGCAGCCACAAATATCTGGGCAGCCTGTGCCTCACCATCCTTACAGTAAAGAATTTCTTCCATATAGCTAAACAAAATCTATCTTTTTTTAGTTTAAAGCCATTCCCTCTTGTCCTGTCACTGCCCTCCCTGACAAATTGTCCCTACCTGCTTTCCTATAAGCCCCCTTTAGATACTGAAGTAACCTTTAGGTACTGTTTTTGTTTTAAAAGAAAAACTTGAAAAGAAAAAAAAAAAAAAAAAAAGAGGTTTTACTTAGCTCAGGTCAATATCAGTGTAATGAACTGAAGCAGTTGTGGTTTCTTCTTAATTTTTTTGGACTGCTTCTTTCCAGCTATATTTCTGTTTTCTTTCCTTCACGTTAAGAAAGTGACCGTATGAGCTGACTTTTTTTAATCTAATTGATTCTGCAAAGCGAGCACCATGTTTGCAGCTGGACGTAATGCAGAGGGAAACATTATCCTTTCTCTAGTCAATTCATGTCACCAGCCAAGAAGAGTTTCAATATAGAGTGTCAGCTGGGCCATTTCCAGCATTTGCTGTCAATACTTGTGTATGTTAATATCTTCTGTTGTTTATTTGAGACCATCATAAAGCTTGGGTTGCTGTATAAAGATGCATTATTAGAAAAGAACCCACAAAAGCTAACCTTATATTTCATTTCCCCAATCCCAGAGAAAATGAAGAAAAAGTCAGGGAGGATTTGACAGGCATGCGGATCATGTGTTGTTCCAAAAGTGATGATCAAGGTAGAAAATAGTGAAAGTTACGTAAGCAAAGCTCAGATGAGCATAGGTTTTGCTATGCAATGCCAGCTTCTCATCAGAAGATTAGGGGCCATTTAGAGAACTTTGAGACTGTTCTTTGTCTTTCTGTGCTAATTTTTAACTATTTTTTTTCTGGATCTCCATGTGTTACCACCCATTGAAATCGCACTCTCTGTAATCAATAAAGAAAACATCCTGGGGCACCTAGCCTTTTTACTCTTATCATTGATGAATATCTACTTGTGACTCAAGAACACTTACTTTGCCAGACATTCAATTAAAATGGAATAAGTGATCACAGTGATGTGGGTAAATACTTAGACAAATGAGGAATTCACCATGAACTACACAAATGTGATGTTTGCCAAAGAGCAATCACTAGAAACCTAAACATAAGAAAAGCACAGTGGAATGTAAATGTTTAAAAAAGATAAGAAACAGATGCTTCTTTTTACACCTTGAACCTGAAGGTCATATTCTCATAACAAATTTCTGTTAACATCAGAAATAAGGTCATGATTTACTTGATTCAGTACCTCTCATCACATGCAAGTAAACAGAATTCATGTTCATGTTTTACTTTACCTCTGCATGTTTCCAAGTGTCTCTCTTCAGGAAATCCTGCATCTTGACCTAATAAAAGGCTAAAAGATGAACTGAAAAAAAAAAAAAAAAAAAAAAAAAAAAAAAGTCCAATCATCTCATTTACATGGAATCCATCTCATTGCTATCTGAAGGACCTGGGAAAGCCGAAACATAGGGAAAACATCCATTTGACTAATTTATGGTGACCTGGTTCAACTCTTGTGAGAGATGTACTGAACTAGACACCATCCATACTTCTGCTTTCTTATGACTATGAAAACAGCAAGAAACAGGAGCTTGTATTCTGGAAGATTACAGCACCAACAAATGATGTTGAAGATATTGAGAATACGTGTGGTGGGAAAGGCAAATCATAGATGAATCTACTGCTAAAGGAGGCTTCTTGGGATCAAATATCCTAGGACAGGTTTGTCATTAGCTACAGTTTGATCATCCAAGCAAAGCTGACAGTGATGTATAAACAAATAACATAAGAAATTAAAATCAAAATCCCAAAGGGCCCCAAATGCCCAGACAATGCCTTGAGGAGCAGACCATGCTGGCAGAATAACGAACCCTGGCAGTGATTTCTGGATATCATTCATTATGAGGCTTTATATAAGGGAGCAGAAGGATCTTATTGATCCTAAATCTCAGAAATCTGATGAAATTTCTTAAAGCCACCAAGTCTTTGGCTTGTTAGTCATGGGCTTTTCCAGAGTATGTACAACATGTCTCAAATGCCTAGAAAATAAATTAAGTATTTGCTAAAACCTGCATCCACAGAAGAGGATGGTCTGCTCTCTTCTACCTCTCAGCTCCGTTAGTTTCAGGCCAGGAAATATATCACTGGGGATCTCAACAGTGACCTCTTTCCAGAGTGTGGAGGATTTATATTCTGCCATATAAAATTCCCCCCTTGTGCAGCAATTTACAACCCTTTTCTGTCCTCTGAACGTTAACCTTTTGTTTACACCCATTAACCCAATTTACTGCCTGTATTATATATGTGTGTCTCACGGCAGGTGCTAAGAATCAAGCATTTCGATGTGGTGCTTTGTTACATTTATCTCTTGGCCACTTCTCTTGGCAGAGGAGGATCCAAGGCATTTCCCTGATGTTTTTCAGATTGCAGCTCCGTGAAGTGTGCTCTCACTGTAACATACCTGCACATCTCAGGATATATTATTGTGGGAGCAGGTGAGAGAAAGATGCCTGTAGCTAATGACAAAAAAAAAAAAAAAAAAAAATAGTTGTATTATGGAAAATGTTCCCATGCTGGTGCTGATGTTAAATACAGCTTTTCTATTCTTCCCAAGGCTTGAGTTTTGTCAGAAATTCATCGTGTCTATTGTAGTGAGTCCAAGAGAGGTTGGAAAGCTGACAGTGGTATGGAAATTGAGTTTATAATAAATTGGGGACCATGAACTGTCCCAGATCCTGGAACAAAGAAATAGGATTAAAAGTTCAAAGAAAGTCTGTGGGAAGATTAAACAGATTGTGTTTATTTAGTCAGAAAATTGAAAAGGAGCACTGGTACAACAACATGTAAAAGATGGGAATAAAGAAGGTGAAGACCAGTCATTTTGTATGGCTTTTCATGTAATCCAGTGCAAGATGCAATCCAACTGATGTGTAACAGCAAGGACTTTAGTAGGGTAACAGGCAAAACACCTTAACAGTCTGCACAGTTCAACAACTCCTTTCTGAGTAGGTTGTTAAGAATAGAGCAGACAAAACAACTGGTCCTTTCACATTATCTTTTGGGAGTCAATATGGACTATACTAGGGACAGGATTTCTGTCCTCAAAGTAAGAACAGCAGCCTCTCTTTAATAGTCAGCGTAGGGAGATTGACATGTAAGGCAATAAATGTTATCCACGTGAAGAGTTAGAAGAGTTGTTGCCTGGGTCACTAATTTATTCCCATCAACTGCAAGAGGGATGAAGGCAGTCAGCTCTGACTTTGAGATACACCTTTCAGGTACTTAAACTGCAGCAGGTGCCTCCCACCTATTCTTTCCTTGCCTTTCTGCTCTTCCTTGACATCAGCTTCCCTTTGAATAGGATTTTGTCCTCTAATTCCCTGCTTTATAAT
This sequence comes from Oxyura jamaicensis, assembly GCF_011077185.1. Taxonomy (NCBI): domain Eukaryota; kingdom Metazoa; phylum Chordata; class Aves; order Anseriformes; family Anatidae; genus Oxyura; species Oxyura jamaicensis. The sequence continues at coordinate 90,956,320 of NC_048896.1, read as the reverse complement.
GCTGCCAACTGCACTGCTGGACATTGCCTCACTTCCAGTGCCACCTTGGCCCCCACAACATTCATTCTTTCCAGCCCTCCCCAGATCCCGTCACACCAATGAGAATTAAATTGGTTAGTGAATCATTTGCTTCATAAAACATTTGTTTGAAGAGCAAGATGAATCTGGAAATTCCTGATGGAACTGTGCACATCTCAATGAAGGTTAACATTTCAATGAGAATGTTAATCTTATTTTTTTCCATCTTACAAACACCGTCATTCATTTTTTCCCCCTTTCTCTGATTCTTTTGTACAAATCAAAGTGTGCACATGTAACAGGGAGGAGAATTCATCTCGCTTGATTTACATATGAGTTTCTCACCTTAGGTTCCCTTTTTAGTTAATGTAAAGAGGCCATAAAAATAATGTTGTTTTATCTTAGACATTTATGTTACCTCTATAGCATCTCTCTATACCAAGACCTGTTTCCTAAATCCCACATAAGGGATTATTTCCCAAGTCAGGAAAGTTCTCTGAATACTTTCATGCTTATGCTGGAGCACACCTCAGATGAACTTAAGTCTTAGTTGCATCAGCTGTAGTAACCTGTGTGTTTTTTTCACTTTTTTATTTCCCTATCAAGACCTATAAAGTATTTGTAAATGAAATATTTCCAGTGTCACCATTAGGTTTCAGAGTTAGCAATGTCTGGAAATTGCTCTCAGTTATCACAGTATTTCAAAGATAACTGGTTTGCTTGACTGAGGAGCCTCCTAGAGAACTGCCCACGTAAGAGGAAAATTAAATTCAAGATTTGTGCTCAGCAATCCATCTCTTTATCAATATATCTAAAAATGTAGGTGTACCTCCTATCTGTGTGTCTCTATAACATAGTATTTACTATAAGCAAATAAGATTTTCTATCACTCTGCTCGAACAATGTAAAAATAACTGAGCTCACTGAAGTCTGGAGGAGCATACTCAGCTAATTGTCCTTTTGACATGACAATATTCAAGTACGTTTTCAGTAAAACAGTAAATAGATCACATATGGATCTTTTTCAGCTAGATGAGCGGAAAGACTATATAGCATTGAGCAATCCATGTAAATCAGCTCTGAACAAGAAAAATAAATAAACCTACAATACATTTAAACAGTACAAGCCAGGACAATAATCAGTATGGTAGCAGGACTACTTTGATTAAGCCTATTTCTGCAAGGACGCACAAAGGAAATTTCCTCCCACCAAAACAAGGATTTGGATTCCAAGGAAGAGCTAAGGACCTCTGCAGGCACCACACAAAGGAACACGTTATAAGGCTGTTGCAGAGACAGGATATCTCCAATTGAGGTCTTTGATTTAATTCTCTAATGCCTGACCCAATATAATGCACCCAAACCCAGCGATCCCTGTCCAAAAGATTTAAGAGCATCATAAAGAGTGATGATGTCACAGTATGATACCTTTAGGCAAGCGTATAATAAAAAGTTGTCATCATATATGACTCAGCAGTAGCCTCCACCAGTCTTAATCAGATGAGCACAGCTCAGTGCTTACAAGCTCTGGAAACTACACATTGGCAACATTTATGTTATGTTCATTTGCAGTGAATCAGCTGGAAAAACAACAGTAAGAGGCCGGTATGCTTGGATAAAACCATACTGTGTTGGGCTTTCTTTGACATTTCCTTCCTGCGCATATTCAAAACCTGGAGGGCTACTTCAGAACAAACTATCCATGGATGATTCAGCTGAAGTTCAATTCTTGAATTTTACATTTGTATAACTGATTGTAAAACTTCATAATTCATGCTAAGTTGGTTATTTAAAGAAGTCATCCAATCAAGGAATTAAAAAAAATAAGTGCAATGCATTTAGCTAGCTAAGATAGCATGAATTACAATCAAATATACAATTAATATATGAGTAAACCTCATGCAAGCTGAAAATAAGATGTACATATTTAAGGCATGATAATTAACCATTGGAACAAATTACCGAGGCTCATGGTAAATTCTTTTTCATATGGGAGCTGCTAAATCAAGACTAAATATCTTTCTAAAAAGATAAGTTCAGTTTGAAGTCATTAGGTAAGAAACAGGATTATTGATGAAAATCCATATTCACTAATTTTCTAGAAAGCCCAATTAAATGTTCATTACTATCTTTCTTGTCTTAATAATAATTAATGTGATGTCCCTTTTCTGTAGCGAAGAACATGATAATATCCACAAATACAAAACACTACTATCTCAATATAAAATGCATATATATGATCAAACTGACATTTTATTGTTTATATGCACCTTTTGCCTTTCTGAAGTGACAAGACCTGAAATTACTGGAAGAAAATATGCCTTTAAGGTCATAAGTATTTTCATATACTCAAAAAGCAACTTTGAAATTTCTTCCTGTGAAGTATTTTGAGATTATTTTCATCCAATTTCACCATAAAATTGTGAAATTTCAGTTGAGGTGGATATTGCAGTTTCATTTTCTATGACTTTGAAATACATTACAGCACATTATGATAAAATAAAGCAGATAATACAAAAACTAAATGTTGAGCACTTTGGCTTTACTTACAGCATTTATAGCTATGTGCAATATACCTGTTTATATATATTGATCAGGTATTGGTATGTTATTTATTTTTGTTCATACTGGCTTTAAAAGAATAGGAACTAGCTCTTGGTCTTGCTTTGTCTCATCCCTTTCTTAGTTGTAGAGTTGTTGAATAACAAGGCAAGGAAAGAAAATGGAGATAATAAGACTGCAAGTACATTGAAATAGGGAAGGAACAAGATGGCAGAGTTGAGATGTTTGATGAGAGGGCTACAGAAAGGATGGACAGACTCTGGGAAGCACAAGTATTTCCCAAAAGCAGCAGTAATGTTGTGATAAGCCTCTGGGAGAGCAAGATTTCACTGGAGAGGTAATAATTGATATAGCTGGGGGGAAAGAGGAATTTTTGAGAGGCAAATTCCTACAGAGACCAGAAGATTTTGTTTCATAAAATCTTAAATAAACTTATTGTCCATCCCAGGGATCATTCCTTCATGTTGCAGTTGTTTCCAACCCAGCCAAGTTTAGCCCTGATTTCCAGTCCTGGACTGCTCAGCAGTTTTTCAGTTTCCACAACACTAACACCAATTTGTTAGCTACTACTAATGCTCTCCTGAGCCAAAAATTGTCCTCTTTATTTACCTTCCAGTGGTCCTAAAATTATGCCGCTAGCTTGTGATAAAATTTTACGTGATAGGGGGGAGAAAAAAATTTAATTCCACCATTTAGTTCTGCCCAGAACAAACAGATGTAGGAGCACTCCCTGAGCATATGGGTTAAATTAGTGCCTGCTGTGTCCCAGCACCAACATTTGTCTGATTTAGTGACACTTGTTTTAAACAGTCGGAAGGGGGTCCAGGCAGCCCTGGAGGTGGTTTTCAGCTGGATTCATCCTTAAACAGTGGTCTAATAAAATTCCACTTTTACGCTCCGTCTGTGCTGAGCCACCACCAGCATTGGGTCACCAGAGGAGGCATCCCTGGAGATAAATTGTGCAGGTCACAAATTCACAGCACAGTGTCCTTTCGATGATAAAATACTAAGTGGAGCTGACATTTAAATTAGCATTCCTGCGCATTTTCCAGCTAGATAATGACATGGGTAAGACAGCCAACACCTGTGGCACCAGGAGGGATCCAATTCCTGGGGAGCTGTGACCAAAGGTTTGTCACCATCCCAAACCATTTATGCTGTAGCTGATTGAAAGTAGGCTCAGCCCGCCAGGCCCTGGCTGGCCTGGGATGTGTTTTGGGTTGACAAGGCTTAGTTTTTACTCTTTGAGCCTCGTCCCTTGTTGGCTTCGTGGCACTGAGGTCTTCATGCTGGCCCAGGAAAAAGAGGGATGAAGAGAGGAGAGAGCAAATAAATCAACACACAAAATCTCTTTGCTTCTGGAGCACAGGAAAATAGCTAAAAGGAAAGTTCAGTATGAGAGCACAGCAATGATTTCTGATCATTGGCTTCTAACAGCTCCTTTCCTAACAAAACAGCTCTTCTTTCCCTCTCAGGCAAAATCAGCCCCAGGGCCTTTCCAAGAGCAGAAACCCAGGGCTTCATTGTGCCATAAATGGTCAAATTAATGTTGTTACAAATGAATTATTTTTCTCCAAACATCTTTTGATGGTTTACAATAAGGTGGTGGAGAAGGACCCGTGCCTGGGGCACAGCTAGGGCATCATCTACAAGGTAAGGCATGAATGAAGGGTGATGGAGCTTCCCACCACATCAGTTTAGATGTGCAGCAAGGTACAGGATTGCCTCACCACCTCCTGTGGAGTGTGCTCCATACATATTTTTAAGTATTGAATGGGACTAAATGAATTGGCACAAATCAGGCAACTTCACCTCGCGATGGCTTCCAGCCTGCAAAGACATACCTAATGCCTCTCCACTGCCTGATGAAATTTGAAGTATGCTAATGTTATTCATGGCTTAGCAGCTTTAACCCACATCAGAAACTAAAGCAACATTGCCCGATCAGGGAGTTTCACATCTCACCAGCTGTAAATCAGCAGATTTGGTGAGTCCAGAAATCTGCCAGAGATTGTCTCTGACTGAGGGAATCACCTTCACACTCCTGTTTGGTAAACGAGGGGTGCCATGTGAAGAGGATCCTTTCAAGGTCATAATTTCATTTTTTTTTTTATTTGAACTTGCATTTTGTGTCTTTCTGGCTGCCATCTCACTGATCCTTCCCTCCAGCAAACGCCTTAAGCTGAAAACCTGTTTAGCCCTTCTCTGCAACAGCCAGGGAGGTGAGTGCAGCTGTCCAGTTTTGAAGAAAATGCAGATTTTGGTAAACTTGTAGCAAGGAGGAAAAGCAGAAAAATCCTGTTACATGTGAGTCCAACAAGGCACTGGGGAAAGTGCATGAAAATCAAAGTCAGCTGGGTCAAAGCAGCCAGCTCTGAATCACTTGTTAAATTTTCTTGTTTTCAGGTTGCTGTGTAAAAATACCTTTGTTTGTTGACAACTCTACAATGCCTAGTAGTTGAATATCATTATGCTGATTTAGCATCCTAAATCCCAGTCACTACAAAAAAAAAATCCCAGTCACTACATGGCAGGCTTAGTAAATATATCAAAACTAAAAGACCATAATAAGCTATTAAGTATGAATTGAATGGCTTGGTTAATCACTGTGCAAGTGCAGCTTTATACAGCTGTCTGCTTCCCTGGACTGCACTGGAATAAATCTGTGGTGACAGGTTTGACCCTTCACTTCTGAGATTCAGTTCCCAGACTGGAAAAAACTTATTTCCCCAAAGGCTGTTGTAAAGACACCTACACTTAAAATGGTGATTCTCGCATATTAGTTCAATAATATTCTACTCAGAAAGAAGAATGCAGGGAGCTGCCAAAGAAGAAGCAAACTAAAACAAAATAAAATATTAAAAAAAAAAAAAAAAAAAAAAAAAAACCAACAAAGACCACCCCACACATGCAACTCAGGCTTCAAGACATCAAGACATGTTGCTGTTGAACTTAGGCTGAAAGTGGATGGGATGGACAACCAAAGCATGACTTCCTATTTTAATCAAAGGAAAGCAATCAGATTTCTCTGTTCAGGAGAGACCCTGGGGAATTTTACAGATTGCTCTAGTGGAGGCAACAAGCTGGGAGGCAAAGGACCTGCAAAGATGTCTTGGCTCCATTGAAACAAATGGAAATTTCTCCCCTCCCTCTCTCCTTATAGCAGGCCAGGATTTCACTCCTTGTGGCTATTCCCAGCTCTGCTGGTGTTGTTACTGACTTCACCTCCTCCTGCTCCCTGATTGAATGATGCAGCAGGTCCTGCTGGTGTGGATTACTTCAGACCTGATGTGTATTCACACCATACCTGCAATGGGACTCAATTACAGCCTGTGAGCTACAGCCTTATACAAATCATCAGATAATGTACTGACATGCTGAGCACAGCCTTTAAGCCTGATTTTTCATAATTCCTTATGAAGTTAACCCTAAATAGAAAGCTGCTGTGGGACAAAACCTTGCACCTGGAATTGCAGGAACACAGCAGTGAAGAGTCTGGTTCATTCCTGGTCTTACCAATGCTGCCCGGTGGCTTTGTTTCATTTGAGAGCTGATGCTGCAGATGTGGGGAATATAGCAAATCTCCCCTCTTCTTTCTGTATTTCAGCTCTGATATTGCATTGGAAGTTTCCAGATGAGGCAGACACAGCAGGAAGGGTACCCATAAAGTGGGAAAGGAGCAAAATGAACTGATAATGTGGAAAAGGAAAGCTTCAGGGAACAGGGATGATTCTTCCAAAACTTCTTTGGGGAGTGATGTCAGTAAAATATTCGTACGAGTAACTCTTGCACAGAAAGTCGGTGTGAAGTCATGGAGTATGCCAAAGACACAAAGCTGGAGAGCAGCACAAATACAAAGACAATTGGAAAATCACACTGGAATAACCACATGCTTTTGAAGCCTGTCAAAATAATAAAAAAAGGATTATGCTCTGTGGCACAAAATGATCTCATGCATCTCAGGATGAATAATGGGGATTTCTGCTCTAAGGTGTGAGTTAGAAAGGTGTGAGTCACTGCTGGACTGAGAGTCCAGCCAAATGCAGGCATGGAAGAGGCAAATGTGAGCTGCTGCTATGTCACCTTCAGTGACCGCCGAGCCCTTACCTTGAGTGCTCAGGACAATTCAGGATGTGCTCATCAAAGAAAGAGGAAATCCAACATACAAAGGTGCAGAGAACATATTCAATATATTCCAGGGATTGACAGGATATGTTTTTTCATGAAAAGAAAAAAAAAAAAAAAAATTAAAAAAGAGGGAGAGAGAGAGAGAGAATGAGAGAGAGACCACTTCTTTGTTTAGTCTAGCAAAATTAAGTATGAAATGATGAAATTGCAAATATCTCCTTGGAGACAAACACTGTGGGGGAGGAATGAACTATTAGAGTTAAAGGACAGACTTTGCAAAAGAGAAAGTGTGTGTAAAATGGCCAGAAATGAATCTGGTCTGAAAATTAGATGGAAAGGCTTCTATCAGCCAGAGCAGTGAGGTGCAAAAGCAGCGTTCAGTCAGATGAATCAGGAAGAAAACCCAACTACTTTAACATGGATAAAGGAAAGAGCAGAACACAGTGTGTACACATCCATTTTTAAAGGGTTGGGAAACAAGAAAGGAAAAGGAAGGAAGCTGGGGTGAATTCAGTTCTCAGAAGACAGTGAAAATATAAACACTCTCCTGAAATAAATCCTTGAGCAGTTTGTAAATAATAATCAAGCAGTCTTACTGGCAAGTAACAAAGAAATGGTTGTCAGCCAATATAGGTTTGTTAAGGAGAAATCATTTAAAGCAAATATAATCTCCCATTATGACAGGATAACAGGCCTGTAAAGAAGGAAGTAATGATAGATCCTTTTTTTAGTCAAGACTTCTGACAATAGCTCATGTGACATCCTCATAAACAAGTGAATAAAGCAGAATTGGAAAGAAATTATTAGAGAACGGGTGTAAAACTAGTTGAATAACCAGGCTTACAAAGGAGTTCTCAAAGTTTTGCTGTTAAAATGATATATTGAGTTTTCCACAGGGTTTATACTTGGTCCCAAGATATTCAGTGTTTTCATTAGTGAATACTTGTCCCCTTTTGTAGGTATTACAAGAGTAGAAAAACAACCAACTTTGTAAGATGGAGGAGAAATTCATTGTGGACAAGTGCAAACTAATAACCCTCAGCAAAAAAAAATCAAGTTAGACGAGTAGAGGGTGGGACTCAACTACTTAAGCTGTTGCTTGACTTCTTAGACCATTGCACAGTATCTGAGAGACTTTTGGAGATCCAACCAGAATACAACTAAGCATCCTGGTGCTTCTAAAAAGGTTCACCATACTGAACTGTATAGACTGAGACACAAATCATATGACTCAACTGCTGGGAAGTGTGTCAATTCTTTAGATTTGGTGCCACTCTTGAAACATATAGCCTAAATGTGGACAAGCTGGGGGGGACCTAAAAGAACCCACAGAGGTTTATGATTCACGTCCCCTGAGAGAGAGGTTAACAGATCTGGAGCTGTTTGTATTGATGAGGAGAGGAAAGAGATGGCAAACAAATTCTGCTAGAAAGAGGATAATCCGTTCTCAGTGTCTCTGACAGGAGAGTGAGAATAAATCTCCAATTACCTCAAGAAATACCATTAAGACATGAGGATAAATAGTCTAATGGTGGGTGAAACATTCAAATAGGTTGTCTGGATAAGGTGTCTCTTACACTGGAGATTTTTAAAGAAAGACCAGGAAAACATATGCCAGGAGCAAGACAAGATTGGCTGAACCCTGCAAAAGACTGCACAACAAATAGGATATCTCAAAGTTCCCCTTTTCTCTACTGTGTAGGTTTTTGTGGAAGGGACAGCACAGTACAACTTCTTGAGAATATGGGTGACTGGACCTAAGGTCCAAAGAAACTCCAAAGTTTCTTAAAGTAAGTTCCAATTCTTGCTTTGACATATACACACACATCATACATAGTCCTTACATACATTACCCTGAATTTGGCCTCTTATTCTTGCAAAAGAATGCAACTGCTATTCTGAAGCCACAAGTGTTGGGTTTTTCTAACATTTTTTGGTATGATTCATCTAATCTGGTTATTTTACAGCACTTCATTGTGGAGATTATGCATCAAAAGGAAGTGTTTGTAAAAGGATTATGACATTACAAGAAAATAAGTGACATGTCTCTGAGCTTATTAAATATGCCCTAAGGAACATTTGGGTTGTTTAGGAGTATGAAGATAATTGTTCCTTTGGTACAAGTTTGTTTCCATGTCAAAGGGTATTTTCTGGAGACTAAGCCACACTAGACACTTTATTTTATTTTTCCCTCCCAAATCAACCTCCACCATCTTCTGAATGGAAACATACAGATAAATGAGTTGCCATACATCATTTAAAATACCTAGTTTAACACTCATGAATTCTAGACTCATTTTTTTACCTCCCTCTGACCGAGCCCTTGTTATCTGACTGGTCCCCCATGAATAGGACTGATGATGAGTTTTGACCTGCCACAACAGGAGCTGATTTTATCAGATACGGTTACCTGTAGTCTCTCATCTGTGCCTCACCACCCTGCCCACCACTGTCAGAGCTTTACTCTTTGCAGCAGTTGTGGACAAGAGCTCTCTGTTGACTCTGGGGCTGGTTTTGCAACAATCTAGTGAATCTCCAGTTATCAAACTTTCAGAAAGGTGGCACATGGAGTCTGACTCCCTGCTGCCTCTACAGTCCTGTACTGGCAGAAGAAAAAGGTAATATTTTTTTCAGCACCTGCTGTGTGAGGAGGGAGGGATTTGGAGCACCTTCTCCCTAATTCACTTCCAGCGTCCCTCCATCCCCAAACACAATTCTCTGGTATAATCTAAACAAGGAAGCTGAAACAAACAGCTTCACAGTGTGACTATAACCTATTTAAGTCATCTTAAAGACAGCAGATGTTTTATAGGCAAAGATTTTCAGCGCTGTGACTTCACTGACCTCTGCTACTCAGCGGGAGGTTCAAAGTAGGCCAGGGGCTGTGGACAATTAAAACTTTAAACCTTTCATTACCAGACACCAGGTCTCCAGGTCATTCTGATGCTTCAGTGCACCTTCTGTCACTGCTCGCTCAGGGCAGGTCAAACTGTGACAGACGCTGCTTAAAGCCTTCAGAGCCAGCTGCAGCCTGCTGCCAATGGTCACTTCTTTTGTGAAGACAAAAAGAAACTATCCGATCCCTTCAGTGACCTGTGGGTCTGGTAAAGCTTAGTAGAGTCCATCCTCTGTATCATATCTGAGATATGCTCCAGAAACTTGCTGTTTTTCAGTGTTTCCCAAGCCTACCGGTAACACTGTGGGTATCAGCAGTTATTTGGGCCATATTGTCCTCACCATTTCACAGCTTTCACACAAAACCACGTATTTCTAAGGCGTCACCTGTTCTAAGCAGCAGAAACAACTTTCAGGGTCACTTTTGGCGATTCATGATGCATTGGCATCCTTTATAAGGACATTTTCAGGCTGGATGAAGGATTGATTTCTAAGGCCATTTGTGAGGCTCAGGTCAATGGTACTATACAAGCATTCCTGAAGGCAGGATTGACACTTACAGATCATTTTCCCTGGCAATGGCCTGCCACAAAAAACATAGTCTATCTTGCTGGTGTAGGATGCTTTCTTGATTCTGAGTGAAGTTAAATGAGGAAAAAAATCTCTATAGGTATGAATCCAAGGGCAAATTTTCTCTGATAATGTTAGAGTGTAGATATGAGAGGTTAATTGTTTTTTTCTGCTGTTTTTTAGCCTCCCTTTTGGCCCTTTAGATTATCAGAGATTAGGCACAGCTGGAGACAGAGGACAATCCCAATCTACTGGTGGTTTTCTAGAATTACAATCCTACATATGACTGCTTTGTATACACAAATCTGAGTTAAACAAATGCACAATTTGGAGAGTGGAAGGTTTTTTCTCCACCTTATGTTGACCTGTATCATCCGTGTGTTTGTTTTTTTGTTGTGTTCCTCTTTCATAATGGGCACATCTAAGATATTTAAGCAATGTCAACCAGTCTCCAGGTTCCTTACTATCACCTTGCATGATACCAGGATGCAGCTAGGTGCTGATGTCCCTAATATGCTTGGTCAGGTACATTAATGTTGAAGCCTCAGATCTAAAGTGTACTGCAGAGGCCTAGAACAAGCTTAGTTATCTTTGATGGGATGTTTGCTTGTAATATTGTCATTTTTGATGATTACATGGAATAGATTCAATGACCAAAATATGTTTTCAAGCCTTACATCCCTAACTATCCTTTAACCTATTCATGGTAGTAAGATGTGTGTCAACTAGTAAATGTTGAGCATGGCTCTCAGGCTAAACTTCTTTGGGGAATTTACTTTCTTAGTGCTATATTGGAAAATTATAACACCAACAACTATGAATGCTAGAATATATATAATCTCTCAGGTAGGGTTACTATAAATGCTTGTTACAATGCAGATACACATAACTGGAAATAAAAGGAAGGAATAAAATGAACTTTGTATTCTGATCTGTTCCAGTCGATTTAAATACTACCAACACCTATTTTTTTTCATTTTCATCATTATATCTGAAAGGTGATTTCTGATGTAGTGTCCTCTGACCTTAGGACTTTTAACAGGGTCATGTAATGAGCTGGGTGCAAAAAAGATTTCAGCCAGTTCAGCGGCATCATATAAAGATCTATGAACTAGTTTCTGGAGTTCAAGTACATGCAAAGCACCAATTGACTTCAACAATGACTTAAAAAGGTAAATTGAGGGGCATAATTCTGTTTTGAATGCTACTGGCTTTAGTATGTCACCCACCTGCAGAGTAAACCGTTTTGTTTGCCATGTCTTATTTAATGTAAATACCAAATACTACTCTGGTTTCAGCATTTCCTGGTACTCTGCAGCTAAATCTGTAATTTTATGTTCTAAGCCAAGTGATTCAGGATTTATGAGTTGTTTTTTAGTAATGATCTGACAAGGGTGGAATTATAACATTGATTGTTTAAATGAAAAAAGGAAAAAAAAAAAAAAAAAAAGTCACTGTTGTGACCCTATTCTTCATGCTCTAACTCGGCCTCCTGTACTGCCTTTTCAATAGAGGAATAGAGCACGTAACCGAGAGCAGAGAGCCATGGTGCTGTCTGTAATTCCTCCCCCAGGCTCCCCCTTGGTATCTGGATTTCAGTCCCTGGGTTTTAAAAGGTCACTCAACAAAAAGAGAATGCCACATTATTCATTCCTCACACCCCCTTCCTCCCTATCCTGTCTCTCCTCCTGTTGGGGAAAAATGTGGAAATTAGCAGTCAAAGTCTGTTTAAAAACATTGCTTGTATCTAAAGTGGAACTACTGGCTCTCTGGAAATTTTCATTCACTTTGGTCTTTTTTTTAATGTATGTGTATGTGTGTGTGTGCGCCCATGTGCATTAGAGGGAGATTCTTCCTAAAAAGCAACTATTATATTGAATTTGGCATGGTTCACTGGCAAAATAATTCCTTTGGTTAAGATACTTATAGTTTCCACCCCTTTCTAGGAAAAATCTTCAGGTTTTCAGTAGCTCTGCCCAACATACAAGGCATGCAGCCAATGTCTGGTGAGACATTAGATGTGCTGGAGAAAGATGCTGGGTCTGCTACGGGCATCCCTCATCTCACTGCAGTGGCTGTACCAAATATAGTTTTAAACTGCATAAAATAGCAAGAAGTCTGGGTTCACAGGGTGGGTTTCATAACATGACATCAGTCAAGACTGTATGTTTGCAACCCAAGACATGGCAGGAATGTGTCTATGGAGGGGTAATGAGACCACACTGGCAGAGCAGTGGAGAATTGCCTGGGGCAGGAGGAGCTGAACTGACATGATCTGTGCATACACTGTGTGTGTGGTAGTCACAAGATGTTATGTTCGTTCTTAAATAACGTTTCAGTTAATATACTGCAGTCAAAAGATATAGGAGGAAGAAAATGGTATGGTCCTGCTATTGTTTCTACTCAGTACTCTCTGGTAATAGAGCTAGAACACGCATATTACTAAGATCCAACATATCTGTAGCAGCACATCAAAACAATCTTGTTTATCTGGTCATCTTGTTCTTCAAGGCTATTAGCTTATTATTTAAGTATCTTTTAGCAACCTGTATCATTCAGTGAGCAAGGGTGCCTGTATTTTAAGGTAGTTTCATTATTTCTCTGCTATGTAGTCTAAGCCCTAATATGCTCACTCTGAGAGACTGTGGTTGGAGATAAATCAGGAAATGCTTCCAGAAAAAATGTCATTTCTGCTTTCTTGTCATTGGTTCTTTATTATAATCCTTATTTGTTGCAGCTCCCTGCAGCAATTTCTTTACCAGGATTGCTTTCTGGTGAACTTTTTCCAACTTCAGCTGCCACAGAAATCCCTCGTCATATCTGCATTCCTGTGTCATCTGCACCCTGTTCTCCCAGAGCTGCCAGGAGACCGAGGGATCTAAATCTTGTCTGGTTTTTGTCCGTTCCTGTTCTCCTGTCTGTACAGTGCAGGGAAATGCACAAATTGTACAGTCCTCGCAAATAATGTGTGCCCAGTCCAAAGCCTGTTAACTTAATGGAAAGTATTATCAGTTTTAATGGAGCTGCTCCTTATTCCACAAAGAAACACTGCAAGGCTTCAGTAATGCTGACTTCAGTGGCAACGAATCAATGTGCAACAGCAGAAGATCTAAATTGTAAAGAAAACAGCTTTTCTTTTTGAGGCATTGCCTCTGTCTGTCCACCAGATGCAATGTGAGCATGGCACTGGCAGTGCCTGGTGCCTGCTGTCTCCAGAAGCAAGGAGAGCTGTGTCCTAACCATGATGGACAGCCAAATAGCAGGACAAACAAAGATGTGCCAAATGGATACATCTCCAGCATTTACATCCACAGCAGTTATTGCTATTCCTTTGGAGCAAATGTGAATATTACCTGTCTTTTCAGGCTTCATAAATCCTGTAAAAATTGGTGTACAAGAGGCACACACCAAGGAGAGATGCATTCTGTTTAGGGGTGCAATTCCACAGCACCTTTAATCCTCCCATGGTGCCATAGAAAAGGTTGCTTCAACAGCCCTCTGCCTTACCCAGGTATTCCTTTCTCTTTCTTTTTGTCATTGCTGATTTATTCAGCTGTTCAGTGAGCTGGCTGAAATCTAACTAAAACAAACAAACAACAAAAACTACAAGAGGGGTAGTTCTCTACCAGCTCAATTCTCTGTCCAGGTTCCCCGGGAAAAGGAGCTTTAGCACAAGGGCAGCATCGTACAACCGAGAGGAGGGAGGGAATAGGATCACTGATTTGCTTCTACAGCTAAGACTGATGTATTGACACCATACCCCGGAGCAGGTGAGATAAACCACCCCTCTGGAAACACTTTCTCTTTACTGACTGCAGAGAAAGCCCAGGGAGACTGTTTCAGCTTGAACAATTAACTTTTCAACATCTGTAATAGATCCCACATGTGAGAAAGGAGATTTCCAGGGCACCGAAGCACATATATATCACAGCTGCGTAAAGCCACTGCTTCAGACTGCATGCAACCCAGAAGCCTAAACCCACTGACCCCATTAATTTTCTCTGGAATTGTGGGGTTTGGACAAGCTAAAACCTGCAAGCTTTCTCCTGAACTCAAAATAACCTTATAATTGCATCTGCTGCTGTTGGGAGTGATGGAAGGCTAATAATACAATGTGTTCCTGTTCAGATCTAGGGAAAAGCTGGTGTGAAGGGGTAGGATTTATTAGTGTGGCAGAAAACCAGACTGAAATAGGCCAATTATTAATATATATAGACTTTTTTCTCCTGATTCTTCCCCTTCCTACTGGACTTTATGTAAGGAGCTGGCTCACTCTGAACCTGAGGCAAAGCTCAGCCTGCCAGAAGACCTTCAGCCTTCTAAGTCCATGGAGATGTAGAAGAGACATCACTCGAATAACAATGGTATTGCTATAAAGACTCTCAGCTTTTTCTTCTAAAGTAAATGCATGTCTGCTTTTTGAAACCAGCAGAAAAATACAAAAGCATTTTAACGGTCTTATGTGAACAAGCTGAGGCTTGGAACTTTGGTATCAGCAAAGAAAGCTCCTAAGAGATCAGAGAAATATCTGGAGTCCAGAAAATTAGGGAATGCAACTCCCTTCTCACCATTCCGCATATTGAACCTAGCATGGGTGCCAACATTGGGATTTAACCAGCAACTGCTGTAGCAGTCTCATAGATAATTAAACTTGCCAAAGACTTTGGTGGTTTCACTAAGGGGTAAGGACAGAAGAGGGAGGAGAGGCAGACAGAAATCAGATGTGCCCAAATTCAGACTATGACTGAGCTTTCTAACTGCAGCAGCTTACAGCATGCAGTGCCTTGCAGGTAACACCCTACCTCCTGACCAAGTGTGGGTGGCTCAGCCAGAGGCTGCCCCGCTATCTGGGAAACCTGGGTGACCGCCCAGGCTTCAGCACCCTGAGCATCAATCCAAGTCCATAGGCACACATCCCACCTGTGAGCCCTCACCCTGTACAGGTTCACAGGGACCAAAAGCACACACAAAATACATAAAGCGAGGGAGCTACCCATAGATTTTTCCTTGTACTTTCCTTCTGTTGACCCCCAAATCCTTTCGCATCTTAAACCCTGTGCCTTATCCTGAGACAAACGCTTTACTTTATCAGTTTCAGGCCTCCTGACATGCATGTAAGGTCTTTTAACTCTCTTTAGTCAAAACTGTTTTATTTTATAGAAAATGTAGTTGGTTAAAATTTCAAAATTAAAAAAAAAAAAAAAGAGGGGGGAAGGAATATAAGCAAACTGCTTAACCTTTTTCCCAGAAAATGGACACTTCTATAGTAATTTTTAGGGGAAAAGATACAGAGAATCATGAAAGAAGGTTGGACTCTGAAATAAGCACGATTAATCTCAGGATTTGCAATTTAGTATTGATTTAGAGCTGCCTGACCTGAAAAGATCCTTATAAGGCCATGTGTTCAAGGCTGAGGCAAAATAACGTTTTTCTTAATAACTCAGGGTTATCCTAGGACAGTTTGAAGAAACTCAGACCAGACCTAGGCAGGGCTAGATGCTCTGAGCGCAGCAAGTTAGCTCCTTCCTGACTGATGATACTGTTGCAAATGAGATAAAGAGGAAAGGGATATGACAGAGAGGGGGCTGGGACAAGGGGTGGTGACAGTGGCTGTTTTTTAATGGGTTATTTGTGAAGCTTAGCCCCAAATTTTAGTGTTAAAGTGAGTGAACGTTTGATTTGATGAAGGGTGACAGACATCAGCCTGGACCGCTTGACCTCTGTGGGAAGGCAGGTGGAAGGAGGCAGAATTGCTTTCAGGAGGTGTCAAAGCAAAGACAACTGATGTTTTTCTCTGAGAGAAACAAGGGTGATAACTCAAAATTGGACAAACTCAGTAATCTTCTAAAATATATTGGGGTAGCATCTGAGCTCAGTGCCAAAAGCCCATCTGGAGGGATGAGAGCCAGCAGAGTCATTTTTAGATAATGTTAGCAATATTTTGGGGTGATTGGTTCCCACAGGCTGCATGGATATGAAGCACAAAACATAAGAACAAACGTAATTCATTATCCAGATATGCAGCCCTAATATTCCTTGACCTAATGCCATTTCAATGAAGACCAAGTCCAACATAATTACATTGGCACAGCAATGGGCTTTCAGACTAACCACCCTCTTACTGCTAAATGACAGAGGCAAAAATATTCTCCCTTTTCTGTATTTTTTTCAAAAGTGCCTGTTCCAAAACCAGCACATGTTAACAGGGAGTTTTTCCATGGACTTCAGCAGATGTTGGATCATAACTTCCCTGGGAATGAGAGCGCTTCAGTCACTTACCAACCACTTTCTTATGACAGATAAAGGAACTGCAAGCATCTAAATTTATAGTAAAAGTCCTCACCAGCCATAAAATGCAGATAACTGAAATGCTGCAGCAGCTCCTATAAAGTTACTGTAGCTGAAGTTGAGATGGTTGATTTGGGGTAAATAATCTCCGTGTTGTCGTTAGCCATTGCAGGTTTAAAAATTGTAGTTACTTTTCCTCTCTTTCTTTTGTAAACAAGAAAGCAGTTGTTCTGTAATAGGCTTTCTAACAAGTAATGAGATCAAGGTAAAATGAAAGTTAAATATTGCTCCATTCCCTTGGCACTGTTATTTGAATGTTCTCAGCGTTATTAATGTCAAAATACCTTGGAGTGAAATAAAGGCAGTTTATCTGACATCAAGGGGGTGGTTTATTTTCCTTGCTTGCCTCACTTAACAGAGAATTGAACAAAGTAATGGGGAATAGAAAAGGCAGGTCCTGCTACGGGGGAAATGCTTGCAGCCCAGAAGCAGAACAAGCAGCTCAGGGAGAGGACGTGGCCCAGAGCCACCGTGCAAAGGAGGTGCCATGGGCTCTGCGCGCGAGGTGAGCTCCTGTCCTCAAGGGCAAAGCCAAAACCTCAGGGTAAAGGGCCCCGGTAAAGGGATTTTCAGCCCCGTACAGGGTTTAGAAGAGGGAATGGATGGCGCTGATTGTTTACCAGCTAGGTGTCACCTGTCTTCTCTCTGAGTTGTGGAGGTGGGGGAAAGAAGACAAAGTCCTAAATCCATTTATATCTAAGACGTGGCTGTGGTGGGAGATATTTTCAAGTCCATCCTGCCTGATTTAGAAATGAATCCGTGTCTTCCACCTCCCCAGGCAGCTGCTCAGCAGGTTGCTAATAGCTGGGAACAAGGTTTTCTTGGTCTCCGCAGGTCGAGTTGTCCCAGCAGGTGCAAGGATTAAATATTAATTGAACCAGACAGACTTGTGAGAGGAGGAAAGCATAAGCAATGCTATCTGGAGCACCTTCATGGGGAGAGGGAGGCTCACAGGGGTGCCCTGCCTGCAGGAGCAGACCTGGCTCTGTGTCCCCACTACTGCAGCAAGGTGCTTGAGTGCACCCATGCCAAAACAACATCTGCAAAGGTAAGCAAAGCAAAAACATTGCTTAGCAGCAGGAAAAAATGATAAAATCATTGTGCCTGGGTAAAACTCTCAAAGGGGACCTTTGTCTGCATGGGTCCCAAGACTGCAGACATATTATTGTGACATGCTGCAAGACTCTGATGCTTCTGGCCAGCAGTGCCCTGTGCAGAGAAATGTTGCAGCTGTACAACTGGCAGATACTTTTGTGAAGCTGTTTCAGACTAGAAGTTAAAAAAAAGAGAGGAAAAAAACAGCTTGATCTGACTGAAACCTCATAGTACTGTAAATATATACGAGCATCCAGGAGCGATCAGCAGTGCAATAGGGAGGTATTTTTCCTCTGGAAGGCAGTGCCATTTTTGTGCAAGGAGATTTGGACAGCCCATAAAATCGTACGCTCATAACTCCAGAATAGGGAATGTTTCCCAGCTCACGGAGGACTGGATGTCAGCATCTATGCAGGAACATAAAGGCTTGGTTCTGGCAACGTAGGCACTGGATTCACTGCCACAGGTAACGGAGTCACTAAGACATGCCAGTCACTTGGGTAAAAAAGACAGGCAGGACAATTAGCTCATGTTTTAGTGCTTAGCTATTTGGCAATGAGTTCACACTGCTGCATCTCCAGTGCAGTGTTATACACAAGCTGGATTGCAGGCTTACCTATGGCGGATAGAGCCAGATTTTTGTTATGCCGTGAAACAAGGTATACCCTGATACACCTTCCAGGGTGAGGAAGAATGGGTATCTGGGGGTGGTCTTGACTTTATCCAAGATTATTTTCACCCGAACTCTGGGAGAACTACTGAAGGAAGGCTTCGTTATTTGTTGGTTATACAGCAAAGTCTCACTGTTTGTCAGGGACTTATCTGAATTTCAGGAAATGAGAGCTGAGAGTAACTCAATATCAGTATTGTTGCGTTTAATATGTATTTTGACCATAAAAGAGCAAGCAGAAGGAATTCCAGAAACTCACAGGCTCATAACTACAGGAGCTGCTGCCTCTGCCACAGTACTCACAGCAGAAAGGAAATTATATGCACAGAAGTTAAAATGCAATAAGAAAGTTGATTTTACTTTTGCAGAGTCTGGAACTACAGCTGAAGAAATTTAGGGGATATTTGTTGTACCAACTGTTATTTATGATGGTTGCAAATGAATGAAATATCCTCCACATTAATCCCTTCTGGAAGTACAAGGCTTTCCTATGCCTTATGTCTTTTTAAAACATAATACAAAACAGAGACCGTAGAAAAATATATGGACAAACATAAATATGAAAGTGTTTTTTTTTTTTCCTTCGATGCATCTATGCAGCATGAGTACCTATAAATTTATATTATAACTCTACTGCCATCAAGTGATAGAAAGATTTTTAGTGAAGATATCAAAAAAAAAAAAAAAAAAAAAAGTCCACGTAAGTTATAGGCGCTACAGAGCTCTTACACAGAACTGAGGCATATTTAATATTCCTCCCTGCCTCTTCCCCATGAATGGTAGCTATGGTTACCCACGGCAAACTGAAAAACCCTTCATGAACTGCAACCTAGGAAAAGGCGAGGAGCCTAATTGAAGTACACGTCAAGATTTAATTATTGTTTGTGGGGAGCACAGATGAAGAAAATCCGCGTGCATGACCTTTCTTAACTCTTGCTTTGCACAGTGTGCCAGGAGCAATGGGAGCGAACTACTTCTTGTTACCAGCAACGATGCTGCAGCTTGGGAGCTGACTGCCAGCCATTTTCCTGCCCTTGGCTGCTTGTTACTGACTCCATGCTCAAAGACACAGGCTGTTTCATCAGAGTGGAGAAGGAAAGCTGAAGACCAGGCTGCTGGCTTCATCCAGAGGAGGTTAGGTCTAGGGCTGTTCCCTTGAAAACTATGGGGTCTTGATAAAACACAAGGAACGGCAGGAACTGTATCTGGGTGGTTTCCTGGTGAGGTCCTACAGTCTGGGGTTTGCTCCTGAAAGAGAAACCTCTAAGGACAGCCATTCTGAGACCTATTCCAGGTCTATGGTGTCTGTGCTGCAATCTTTGTGCTTTCCTGGTCTGCTCTCCCCTCTGCCATTCCCAAACAGCTGCCACCTACTAGACATGGGTTCTTCAACCTCTGCTGAGTTTTCAACATCTGATGGTGACAGGAAGGGGAAAGTGCAAACTCCCAGTATACAACCTCACAGCATACATGTGGAAAAAGCTCATGGAAAGGAGTTCCCATAAGTACCAAAAAGCATCTTTGTCTTGGCAGTGTCCCTTCTCCTCCTAGACAGCTCATCATGGCAGCTCATCAGCCATTTGCCACGTTTCTTGGTATTATAAAAATTGTGGGATGTGAGCAGGAAATACTGTGGTCAAAGGCAAAGGAGCCTGAGGGGTTAAACCAATGGTGGTGCCACTGTTTTCAGAGAAGTTGTGCTAGAAGGAGCTGGGACCAAGCAGTTGCTTTTGATTAGATTAATAGACCTGCTCTCCTTAAAAGCAACAGCTCAGGTCTGGCACACCTGCATGGGATCAAAAGCAGTAAGGTCAGTTCTGCCTTTTATGACCTTCTGCAAGGAGGCTTTGCAAGACTCAGCCTCTCAGCATCTGAAAGCCACGTTCAGTTGACAACCCCACTTTGTCCTATTTCTGGAAACCACAGGAAATGGCAAATATCTCCACTCAATATGAATACAATACAAATCAGAGACTGCTTGAACTTGAGTGTCCAAAAACAGCCTTTTTACAGACATGACCTCAAGCTTGAATAGGACATAAAAGGAGATGTATTTCACAGGGTTTTCTGTTTAGCTGTGAACATGTTGCACGCTATTAAAAATGAGTTCAGCACAGGTTACATTGTGTGGAGGGGAAGAGAGGCTATTGAGAGAGATGTAAAGAAAACCTGGGTACAAGGTTCAGCTCCTAAATGGTCAGGATTAGGTTATTTCTTTGTAAGGTATTTTCAATTCCTGTGGAATGAAAGACAGAATATGAAAGCATAGAGCCTGGACAGTCAGACTGCATGCCAGAAATAAATCAGATCTAATGGCTCACAGTCGTTTGGGTGATTAATGGCAAAAACAACATTTGCCATCCAGTCGAATCCAGTAGATTCCTGAAGCCAAAGCAGACCTGACTTTGGGAGACACAAAGGGGAAAAAATGCCCTAATAAAGCAGAAAGACTAATAATGGACTCAGGATATTTGTTCCAATTGCCCTGAATTTTGTTTGGAGCACAGCATCATCCAAAGAGACATTTATGGACTAAGGCAGCTGAATATCAGGTCTGCCTGTCATGTTTCGATCAAAATAGATGGAGAAGGGAAGCAATGTGAACAAAGGATAAAAAAGAAGGATGGAGACAGCACAAGGCATCAAACAAGACTGTTATTTCACACTTTTTTTTTTCTATTTTTTTATTTATTTTCTGTGGGCTCCTGTCACAAGGTAACAGTATGCTTCTCGAGCTCGGAGATGCTATATGCCTGAGTGAAGTTGTGAGGGGGAAGATATATTCTAACCTTTGGACCTATCCTTTATTTTTATATATGTAAGTAAACACAAACAGATACTATGAATATATAAAAATCTATGTACTTACTTGTACATATATATAAAAAAAAAAATGGAGAAAGGTCTGAATGGGGAAAGATACCTTACATATATAACTCTTTTTTAGATAACTTACTTTTAACAGTCAGTGACTTCCAAAAGGCCATTTCCATGCCAGCATCATAGCCTTTTCTTTGGAGTTCAGCAAGTTAGACAGGAGAATAAAAGTTCAATTAAAAGCCTGCTTGCCTGTGACTGATAATGGTTTTGACATTTGCAGAGTCTCCTGACAACAATGCCTGAGCAAGGTGGGAAAAAGGAAATCAAAGAATGAGTTCTTAGCAGATGACAGAAAACACCCTGTACAGAGAGTCTTTAAACATCTGAGGTTTTGCTCTTGTGGCCTCAGAAACAATCCTTCCTGCCACGCAAGCCTGTGACGAATGCTTTAGCATTCCAAGGAGCTGCGTTGTTCTGCCTGAATAATACCAGCAGCTATAAGGGAGCCTACCTGGAAGGTGTTAAATAAAGAGAAATGGAGCTTTTCTTCAGCGAGTGCCCTGATACCACCATAAACAGGCAGGAGGAGAGGAAGGAAATGGCCAGCTGATTTCCAGCCTAAGATTTGCTTTTGCTCCTGCCAACTAAAGCAACATCCTTCTGAGCTGAGGAAGACCCAAAATTAAGTTCCCATCAGGATGGACCGCAGCTCTCAGCTAAGGCACAGGGCACACTCTCAATAAAAGGTTTCTCATCCAAAGCCCTTGACTAAGGCATCTGGGGCAGAGCGTCATCTGCTCTCCTCTGTGAGGTTACCGTCGCATTTTCAGACATCGGTAAGTTTAAAAAAAGTTCAGTGGCACTGCCTGCCTGGTCTAAAGCCAGCGCTGTCTCTTTGGATCTGGCTGCCCTGTTGCTCTTGCAGATGCCTTGAGGTAAAACGTGGATATTTGCCAGAGAACATCCAAACCCCAGCCACCGGCCTTTTAGAAATGCTCCTTTGCACAGCCATACAAAGAGCTGACATGGAATGCTCTACTATTTTCACTGACAACTTCAGGGAGAGGAGAGAAAAGAAAGCTTAATTTTAAAATTCAGTTTAATAGATCAGAAGCAATCAGAATTACAGCCTGTTCCCTATTCAGACTCCTGAGTGAACATGAACTAATTACTCCAGCTGATAGCCTCTGAGGTAGGTACAGAGCACTACCATGTGGGAGGCTGCATGGGAAGAGTGATTAAATGACGTGCTAAAGCACAGAAAGGCCTCCTCATGCATCATGCCAGCTCTCCAGCTAGTTTCATGTGATCACAGCAGTAGGATCAAGTCCAGGTCACTTTAGAGGTAAGTGCAAGCACATGCACTGGGATGTGTGCTGTTTTCTGTGGAAGTTCACCTTTCTTTACAACGTTTAGAGGTATAACATTAGTCTGTAAAGCCCTTCTGCTCACAGAAACAGAAAAGCTCACCCTTTGCCACAACCGGGAGCTGTAGCAGAGAAGAGCCCTAAGAGATCTGCAATAGCTGCTGGTCTCCCAACCCATATTTTAGTGGGACAGCTATCCTCACATTGCAGTTTACACAACCAGGCAGCAGGGTTTATATTGCTTTTGAAACTTTATGATTGTTCCTAGCTTCTAACTTGATATTTCCCTTGAGTGAGATGTGGCTGATAAGCAAGGAGAGGAAACCTGCTGCTGCAACGCATTAGAGATTTGCTGTTAGCTCAAGAGCTTCAGGCCAGCAGCTTTGGATGTGAAGATCCAGGCTTCAGATGCCCAAAACAGCGTTCATGATTATTTTGCTGTTTATAGCTCATTAATTTATTCCTCTAGGCTTGTATGGAGGGTCCTTTTTCATGTTTATCATTCATATGACATCTTGCAACTTGACATAACGGAGCAGTTTGGGGATGAGAAAGTAGAGCCATCAACTTGTCAGGTCTTATTTAGCAAGTGGTTGGACTTGGCATCAAGGAAACATGAGCGTACCTTTATGCACACACAACACATACATGAACCCACACCTGTATCGCCCACACACGAGTGAGCTTCACTCCCTGCTCCCAAACTGTGAAAATAAGCCAAATCTCTGCTCAGCACTCAGCTGTAATTATTCAAATTACTAAGAGAGAGGAGAAAGGAGAGTTTTGATCAAAACCCCGGCTCATTCAGCTGACAGAGCCATGGTGTTTTGACCTCTTCTATTTGCTTCCCAGTCTCTGTCATCCAATACAGGCTAGAAAACACTTGAAGATGTAGAGAGAGAGTGAAAGTGGGAGTTCTTATGCACGTAAGTACAGTATTCCTCTGTTGTCATTAAGAAAGGTTTATTCAGGGGTATTGAGAAGAGTATCTAGTAGGATGAAGTGCTCCCCTTTGACTTTGTGAAGAGGTGCCCTGCTTCCAACTGGCTGCTAAAAAGAATAGAAAATACTTTGAAAATTTAGTAGCAACACTGTCCGTGCCGGTAGGATCTTACTTTCCCTATTTTTGTTTGTTTTGTTGTTTTTTTTGTTTTTTTCCCAAAGCGGTCATTTTCTCCTGTAAATGATATGCATATCCACAACACTGAATATCATGGACAGGTACATAAAGCAGTTAAACAAGGTCCATGTTGGAAAGAAAGCCTGCTCAAGCCTCAGAAGAAGCCACGACAAGCAACCCTGCTGTTAAGCAAGCAGAAACATGACATTAACCTGTCCATTAATTTGTACACTCTGCCCAAAACAAAGCACAGCAACTTGAGCAGAACCAAGGTGTTATATCTGTGGGTGTGCCTGTATGTGTTTATGCTTTATTTTTATTTTACTTGTCATGTACTGTTACCAAAGTAAAATCCACATCTTGGGCAACAGCAGGTGGAATTTCTATTTTAGCACATCTTTAGTTCAATAGAGAAAAGATAGCTAAAAGGAGTCCAGCCTGAAGATATCTATCAAAAAGTTTTGCAGAAGAACAATTCAAGAAGCTAACAGAAAGGGAGGGCTGATATCTTCTGGCAATCAAGCAGAGGGAAACTGTTTTAAGAACAAGATAAGGAATCAGACCATGAGGATGGATCCTCTGGGCCCTTGCCTTGTCTCTTGTAAGTGGCTAACATAGGTATTTCAGCCCAATGTAAGGGCAAGGCAGGTGGGCATTGATCCTGCCCCAACCATGCTCTTCCAGCTCCAATAACCTTGTGGTTTTTGGTTTTACAGAAGCCTCTTCGCACCTCAGAGCCCTCAGCAGATTCTTTCTTCATACCTTTGTCCAACTATTCTTTGAACCCATCAGAAAGTTCAGTGCCCAAAGCACCCAAACATCTAACAGTGGTCTCTGTGGTTTAATGTATTGTCTGAAGAGCCACTGCCTACTGCTACCACCTCATACTTCAGCTGATGTTTCATAGCATTCATGAAAGGCAGGGAGCAAAGACAAGAGGGCATCTGTAGATGGTTAGGAAGGAGGTCTGGAAAGAATAAAATCAATTAGAAGAGGAAGAGATTAATGTGGGGGTCTAGGAAAACGATCAACTCTCAAAGTTGCAGTAAATATCCAATGTAGTTGTACTGGCAATAGATAGAGATCTGATTTTATCCTGTATGCAATGCAAGAGAACAGTTACACGTTTGATTTCCCATAGGCATTGGAATCAGCATGAAAGACTTTAATGTTTAGTGAAAAATGAAAATACAATGCTGAAGGCAAAGGGGATACACCATAAGGAGCTTTGTATAAAACTGATCAAAAGCAAGGCAAAAAAGCATCCCTGGCATGTAGTGATCACAGGAATATTACCTCTGTGAATAGACGACACAACACACTCCATGTGTCCAAGGGCAGAGTTCTGTGCTGCAGCAGACAGAGGGACGTCCCATCCCTCCCTCTCAGGCATTGCAATCACAGCGCAGAGGCTGCACCGGGTGCTACCAGCACAAATGCCAAGCTGAGGCTTTCCTGCACAGCTGAGCAGAGGTGGAAGAGGGACTAAAGTGGATCATGCCGTGGGCTTCTTTCATCTTTTGTACTTTATAAGCTGCAAAGCATATGACATTACATCGTGGTGAAGCTATGTTCCAAAATAATGGTCATTAAACATCCATAAATATGCCACCTTTGTGCACGTTGTTGTCCTGATTAATTTAAGGTGGTTTACAGTGAAGATTTCCATGGGAGGCTTCACGGACTATTTAAGAGTTACTGTCTTGTTCAGTTACTGTCCTGTTCACAGTTACTGTCCTCTAGTTATATCACAGTGACACGAACTCAATTCTTGAATCCCATTTTGAAGTACAAAAAAGGATATGCATTTCAAGAGGTTTTGTGTTCCTCTGGGAACTGTATAAACAAATATACTGACTTGTTACAGCAAATCCTATGTACCTATTAGGATGTTCATCTTGCACGAGGTAATAGCAAAACAACAGAGCAGGACAAGGGAATCTTTTGCATCTGTCCTGGGGAATTAAAAGAAAGGAAGAAAGGAAGAGGCTTAGTCTTCAACTTTATCTTAGTAGCAGAAAATTATATTCCATGGGGAACAAAAAGGATCACTTTGAGACAGCGGCAAAGAAACCACAGCTAGCTTCAAAATTCTGGGGACAAATGTGTAGATTTTCGGAAAATGACAAATGATTTATTTCTATCAGGGAAATAGCATCAGGCAGAAATAATGGGGGCAAGGCTTTGTCAGATCAGATCAGATCACTAGTCCATCAAGTTAGGACTTTGACTCCAGAAGTGATCAGCACCTGATGTTGCAAAAGAAAAGAGAAGAAAAGAAAACATTCACCATACATCTGGCAACGCTGAAATAATTGGGAGGAAAGCTACACACAGGTGTGCAGGCCCTGCCGTGACTGACAGCAATAGAGAACAAATTAAGAAATCCACTTTGGCTTCCTTTTTCTGAGGAGGAAATGGCAACTGAATGTTGAATACATGGGCTGGTTCATTTGGAAAGCAGATGGGCAGTGCAGGAAGTGCTACCAGCTAGACGAGTCCCTCCTTCCTGCCCAGAGCACCATGCCAAGCTGGGGTGCTGGAAAGGGCTTCTCCAGCTTTCCAACGAGGCAGGCCTCTAAAATATTACTGATTTCCATTGTAGCACATGTGGTTGGAAAGAAACATCCACTGTGCTCAATCACAAGCTGTTGCAACTACAAACAACTACCTGTGTTTCTTGGGTTCCCCATACCAGACTCAGGTTGCTCTGTTTCATTTAGTCTCAGTTTTGATCCTCTTGTCTAACTCACGTGCAACATGGAAAGCCAGCACAAGTGTATAGCTACAGAGCTTATCTTTGAAGGACTCCAAGGATAGACAGCTCACAGACAAATCCAAGATAATCCAACAAAAAATACAATATTTGGCATGCTGTGTAAAACATCACTGTAATTTATGGAAGAGAGGCTGGAAAGATACCCCCTATTACTCCTAAATAAACATTTCCTACAAGGCCAGACACAATCCTGACCCAGAAATGAGGGACAGAGGGCAGGAAGGGACAGAAAAAGGGCACGTGGCCATGTAGCCCCTGACCCAGAACAAAACCATTGTACCAGAAAGAGCTAGTAGGGGCTATAATTATCTCATTTGTCTCTCTGCAGCTAAGCCTCCTAGCCTTGCAACATGCCAACTCTCCTCAAACATTTGTTAGAATTAAAAGCACAAATTCACTGGACAGGATTTACAAAGTTAATTAGTGATTTTCTGCTGTTTCCTCTCCAGCGCCTATCTACGCACAGGAAAACTCAAGGAAAATAAAATAAAGTAAAATAAAAATTCAGAATAGTGCTTCCTGAAAGCCACTATTGCAGTAAACTTCTGTGCACAACAGAAAGCTTCCTCATTGAAAACATTACTGAATCATTTTGAATGACAACCAAAATAATTTAAAAATATATATATATAATAAAATCTATTTATGAAGAAATGTAGAAAACTCAATATAAATTTCTGCAAATAACATTTCAAGGTTGGTTGAAGTTGCTAATGGCTAAATTTGTCCAACCTTTTAAAATTTTGCTAGAGCATCAATCACATTAGATGACCTCTTGCAGTGAGCACGCAGAAATCTCCTGTAATCCTTGTCAAATCACTTTCTGCCATCGCTGGCATTAACCATTTGAGGCATTTCCACTTCCCTGCTTGGCTCCCTGCCACCTTTGCAAAATCATTTTGATGCATTCGTTTCCTCAGAAGTTATTTCACAGCAAAGACAATAAAATATGACAACAAACTCCACAACTTCGTACCTCTTAAAACACGTTCCTCCAACTGCAGTAACTATTTCACTCTTGGGCACTTCCAGGGAAACTGGTGACCAACTATCTTAATGCCCTGCAGTCTTGCTTCAAGCCATCAAATCTCCCAGCCAACATTAATTCATGCAAAAAGCCCTGGGCCTTGGCAATGCTGCTTAAATATAAAATTTATTAGTGCAGCATTTTATAGTGTCATTCACGGGATAAAACTTACACTTTTCCAGTTTCTTCACGGTGTCACAGAAAAGTTAGCTGGAAGAGATCTGTGGAGGTCCCAGCCCAATTTCATGCCCAAAACAGAACCATCAGTAACACAGACCTGCTCAGGCGTGCCTTCATCTAGCTGAGCCTTGAAACCTTCCCAGCCAGATTGCACTGCCTCTCTGGGTACCTCTCCCAGGGTTGCACCACCTGCCTGGTGAGCAACACTCTCCTTAACACACAGCCTGAGCCTCCCAAGATGCACTCAGTACCTCTGCCCTCAAGGAGAAAGACCCCAGCTCTCTCATCTTTGCAGCTCCCCTTCACCACCACCTCATTACACATGCTCCAGCCTTGGTTGGATGGTGGCTCTTTGCTGGATCCCCTCCGTGTCCCTCTCCAGCTGTAGGTGCAGCACCATCCTCCAGGTGCAACTTCAGCAACACCAGCCACAGGAGATAACAGCATCCTTTGCTTGGCTGATCTGGATTTCTGGGCTGTAATTTACCCAGTGTCTCTCATTAAACCCAGGTCCTCTCCACTGGGGCTGGTTTGGGACAGTTAGCTCTCGGCTGGTTTCTCCACCCCAAGCACAGAGCTTTGAGCTTCCCCTTGCCAAACCTCATGGGGTTTCAATTAGGCTGCCTTCAAATTAATCCAGCTCCCCTAGGTAGCCACTCTGTCACTTGTCACATCAGACTCTCCCCCTAGTTTAGTATCATCCACAAATTGCTTTTTTTTATGCTGTTGGTTTCAGTAACACAGCTAGAGTAAAGAGACCATTTAAATGTCACCCCTGGTGTGTTTGCTCATGGTAGATAGTTTGTGTAAATTAGAGTCTCCTGCTCTCCTCGCTGTGCTGCCTGCTGACCCAGTCCCACAGCTGAATTAGGTCTGCCTTAATAGATTTTCCCAAGTATTTCAATGTCGCAATGAAAAGCCTAATTTCATAGCGTTTCCTGAAATGAAAGCATCTCAGTACTCAGCAGTCTGAATCATCCATGGGACTGAGATATCCTGTGAGTTTCCAGTGCTGTAAAACTGCTGCTTCATCCCGTGGACGAAGCCTCCTTTTTGCCCCTGGCTAGAGGACAAAGGGTCTGGGAAATGGAGAGCTTCCCCCCTGGTTGATGAGGGAGTGGTTCAGGAGCATCTGAGTGGGCTCAACGCACATAAATCCATGGGTCTCGATGGGATGCATCCACGTGTGCAAAGGGAGCTGGCAGAGCTGATCACTAAACAGTGGGACAGTAAGGTGGGTTGAGAACTGGCTGACTAGCTGAGCTCAGAGGGTGGTGATCAGCAGAGCAGAGTCTGGCTGGAGGCCTGTGACTAGTGATGTTGCCCAGGGGTCGGTGCTGGGTCCAGTCTTGTTCAACATCTTCATTGATGACCTTGATGAGGGAATAGTGTCTGCCCTCAGCAAGTACGCTGACGACACAAAGCTGGGAGGAGTGGCTGACGTGCCAGAAGGCTGTGCTGCCTTTCAGCGAGACCTGGACAGGCTGGAGAGATGGGCAGGAAGAAACCAAATGAGGTTTAACAAGAGCAAGTGTAGTCCTGCACCTGGGAAGGAACAACCGAAAATATCAGTACAGGCTGGGGGACAACCTGCTGGAGAGGAGCTCTGAGGAAAAGGACCTGGGGGTCCTGGTGGACGACAGGTTGACCATGAGCCAGCAGTGTGCCCCGTGGCCGAAAGGGCTAAGGGGATCCTGGCATGCATTAAAAGGAGTGTGGCCAGCAGGTCAAGGGAGGTGATCCTCCCCCTCTACTCTGCCCTGGTCAGGCCTCACCTGGAGTACTGTGTCCAGTTCTGGGATCCCCAGTACAAAAAAGACGGGGATCTCCTGGAAAGAGTCCGGTGGAAGGCCACAAAGATGATACAGGGCCTGGAGCATCTCCCCTGTGAGGAAAGGCTGAGAGACCTGGGTCTGTTCAGCCTGGAGAAGAGAAGACTGAGAGAGGATCTCATCAATATATATAAATACCTGAGGTGTGGGAGACAGAGGGATTTGGCCAAGCTCTTCTCAGTGGCTTGTGAGGATAGGACAAGGGGCAATGGCTGCAAAATGGAGCACAGGAAGTTCTGCACCGACATGCGTAAGAACTTCACGGTGAGGGTGACGGAGCACTGGAACAGGCTGCCTAGGGAGGTTGTAGGGTTCTCCTTCTCTGGAGATATTCAAGACCCATCTGGATGCCTACCTGGGCAGCCTGCTCTGAGGAACCTGCTTTGGCAGGGGGGTTGGACCCGATGATCTTTCAAGGTCCCTTCCAACCCCTACAGTTCTGTGATTCTGTGATTTTTCCCCAAGGAGGATGAAGCTCTCTGTATACCTCTCAGTGAAAGAGTTTATTCAAAAGGGTTTACCTTTTTGGCTCTTTTCCTTGCAAACAGCAAGAGTTTCCAGGATTTTTTTCCCTTCCTCCTTGCAGGACTAGCTTTGTTTTTCACAAAGAGATGGGAACAATTCTTCTGTCTTTTCCTTCCCACCTACTATGTCTCTCTGCTGAATAAATAGTTTTCCTTCCCAACCACAGATCACCGGCTTAAACAGGCTCCTTCAATGCTCAAAACAGGAATATTACAACACTGCTCTTTGTCTTGTGAAGTCAGGTGTAACTCCTTCCTCTGCTTCTGTTCTGCCCCTTAAAATTCATCTCTAAATACCTTCAAGGAAGAGTTGTTCCTAATTCAGGTCCAGCAGGGAGCATTCTCTTTTCAAAAAAAATAAGAAAAATCAGAAACAGGTTCAAAAAATATCACTGCTATGTTGGGAAAACCGCCAAAATGATGTGAATGATACATAAAAGATAAAACATCTAACAAAATCCTCCAGCGCTAGAGGAAATAGTTCAAAGAAAAGGCGTTGGAGTCCAATTACCTGCCCACAGGGTGTAGGGGTGGAATGCTGCAGGCTGGAGAGCAGCAGAACATCAATATTTTGGCCACCTGTGACTACAAATGGGTGCTAATTGCAGGGAGCTCACTATGGTGAGTTATTAATTTGCTTGCTTTATCTTGTCCTGCAATGGTGACTAGGCATTTGGTGCCCAGAGAAACAGGTAAACGCATTATTTTGGTTCTGAGCTGCACCAGAAAGCTGCTACCCTGATCTTCCTTGTCAAACAGAAAGATGAAACCTCTCCCTCATTGAAACCAAGTTATAGAGGCTTTTTCTTTTTTTTTTTTTCTCTTTTTTTTTTCTTCTTTTTTTTTTCTTTTTATCCTCACTCCTGACCAGTACTGTCTATCTGGAATATCTCCCTCCTCATTGTCCTCTCTTTATTCCCCATTGCTCTAAGGACTTCAATAAAGGTTTTCCTTTCAGTAGCATCTCCCAGCTCTCTTCTGCACTGCAACATGGAATCAAGCCCAGACAGAGAACCAGAGCAAAACCTAGCTGCATGAGTCCAAAGCAAGCTATCATTTGACCATTTAACTGGAGTTTCACATTTACTTGCAGTTTCTCAGTTGCCTACTTGCATACTGAGGCAGATTGCATCTCAGGTGAACTTGTAATGTTTCTCCCTGTCCTCCTCCTCAGAAATCTAGCAGGATTTCTGTTCCAGAAGTTAATACATTATAGGTTTGCAAACAGCACTTAAAATAATCTACTCCTCTGCCTGCCTTCCTTCAGCGTGACCGCCGTTCCTGTACACAGGCTGAGTCGAGCTCCACACAGCCGTGAACCTTCTGGTGGCATTTCATAATGTCAGTGAACAGCAAGTTTCATAATTTTTACTTTTCTTTCTAGACAAGTCCAGTATTTATCCTTTTTTTTTTTTTTTGGTCTAATCCCACAGATTAAAAATGGGGCCCGCTCAGGCAGGTGATTAGTTTTACGTCAGTCCATGTGACTCATTAGCGTGCTTTAGGTCAGACACGTGTAGAAAGCTTGGTGAATTGGGGCCATTAACCTCAGAGCTGTTTCTCTGATTTTTCCCATTTTCCTTGTCATTACATTTGACATGTATGCAGTTCTTTTCTTCATTTCATCTCTGATCATCAAACTTCTGTAAAGAAAGGTCAGTGACATTTTGT
The DNA here is from genome assembly GCF_011077185.1 of Oxyura jamaicensis. Classification (NCBI taxonomy): domain Eukaryota; kingdom Metazoa; phylum Chordata; class Aves; order Anseriformes; family Anatidae; genus Oxyura; species Oxyura jamaicensis. Next base: position 90,924,714 of record NC_048896.1, on the reverse strand, counting down.
AATGTTTCCCAGCAACGACATCTCAGACCCCATCAACCTTGCATTAAAATGCTCTTTTAGTAACAAACAGGATACTTGCCCCCTGTCTTTGAGTAAATCTAGGAGTTAACATAAAGTATTTCTACTGACATGTATAAAAATGAGCAGAGTCCAAAATCTCTCACATTTCTGTCTTTGTCCTCCCTCAGCATTACTGATTGAATGTCCCCTATTTTGAGCGAAAGCTGAAATATGGATTTTCTTTTCATCATCACCACTTGCACAGCTGCATCAGTCATTAAGCTGTCCTAAAGATCTGTTACCCAGGAACTAGATGCCAGGTATATATCGTATCCTGAGGTGAGTTGTGGCAAGGCATAAATTGATCATGTGGTTCACACTTTTGAAACCCAAATGAAAGAACATCAATTGTCATCAACTCCAGGGATATAAATAGAAAAGACCAAATCAATTCTAGCCTAAATGTGTTGTGGAATGAAAAGTTAAAAAGAAAAGGAAAAAAAAAAGCCAAACAAACAAACAAACCACTGGTTAGTTTGATCAGTGACAGAAAATTATACTTTTGAATGTAGAGCAGAAAATTGAGAGAAATTTCTTCAGTCAGCCAATTCATTCCCCAAACATTTGAGACAACTACATCATAAAATTACAACCTCAAAAACATTAGGGTCCATGTTAAACTATGTTTTTACTCCTATCGTCTCTATGGAAAACTCATTCCAGAACTACAAATATCTGCAGGTTATCAGCTTCCTTCAAACATCCAGGTAAAATTTAGATATGGTCTGTTTAAAGAAAATTGTACTTTTGCTAGGATAGCTGTTTTTCTTATACATCGTCTTGTGTTCATAATGTAGTTACAGTCCTTTATATAACTGTTTCTATCTAGTCTCATTGTCCCCTAAAATACAGTTTTCTGAGTTAAAGTAGCAGAACTGTTGATATTTCTTTTTACTAAGGCACATTTCTCTATCATTTCATGTTTGGGTTCATCCTTCTTGAATATTTGTGAATAGGCTTGTATGTTACCATTCTAAATGAGATCTTACAGCACCATATAACTCCCAGTTTCTACTGGTAATACCTTGTGAGACACTGTCATATGCCATTTTCTTCTATCATCTTGAAGGCCCACAGCCATCCTACGATCAATGAGTACAAATAGGTCCTTATTCTTCTCTATTAATTCTGTGTGACAACTTGCAAACCTGCAGCAGAAATTCTTCTTATTCATTCCCAAGTAAATGATACTGCACTTTGTAGAACTGGATTTCATTCAACTGCTGTTGCTCCACTCCCTGCTGTCACCCAGTTCCTCCCCCATGTTACCTTGTCCTCCCCCTTCCTGACACTCCTCCTTGCTCAATGTCATCTGCAAGTTTCACCCACACCATCTCACCTTTTGTGCTAGGAACAGTGATTTAAAGTTAAATGCACTTGATCGAAAGATAGGTCTTTGTAGAATTCCAATAATAACACCCCTCCTGTTGTCTGAGCCAAAGATGCTATTTCTCTTCTGTGCAGAACCTTATCTCCTATATGACTTGTGTACTAATCCCATACTTCTCCATGTGATATAAATGTTCACTGAAGTCTAGACACATTAAGAATGTTATCATGTCTAAAAAAAAATCTATAAAAGAAAATAAGTTATAGAACTATTATATGTACTAAATCCCTGATTTCACCTCATTCTCTTGATCTCCACTATTCAATTCATGTGAAAAATTTGAACTCTTTCTGACTACCACAGTCACACTAGAAAGTTTGTATACATTCAGCCTCGCTTTTTCCCCTTTTAAATATATAAGGTTTTGACAAGTGTATATCATTACCTTTATTAGGCTTATACCAGACCTGCAAGTCCACGTGCCAGCTTTGTCTGAATTCTGGGCTGGAAACTAATTAGCCTTCTAATTGAATTACTTTAATCTTCTAGACTTGTGCTTGCATATCTGATTAATATTTTATATAGAAATATAGCAAATACCATGTGTATTTAAGAAGGAGAGAGCTCTCACCACTTTCACATGCTACATCTATAGTATGGGTCTTACTGTAATGAAGTCCAGAGCAGGATTCAGTTGTCTAAATAACTGCCTCAGATGTAGGCATCTGAGATACTCTAGGGTGTTTTGGAAAGCACAGGATTGGCAGATGTGACAGAGCACCTACATAAAACCTTGGCTCTTCTGGAACAGTTGCTGCAGGGCACATGGGATACCCTGAAACATCTGTGATTGTGGGAGTACCCAACTGAAACTCAGCCTCAATCTATTGATTTTACCCAGACTTGGAGAGCTGAAATGAAGACTGGAGCTTGTAACAAAGCTCTGTTGAATTAGATCAGCTTAGAAATAGCGTAGATGTTTCCTGGAAGTGAGATTAAACTGGAAAGATGGTGAGACCATGTTTACAAAGGGTTGTTTTGGAGAAGTCAGGCTTCAAACTAGCTTTGGGTAATTTGACCCTATGCTAACCTCTTCCAAGCTTAAAAACTGATTGGTTGCCTCTTGTTTAGGAAATATATGGGAATATAGGAAACAAAATGTTGCCTCTTGTTTCCTATATTAGGACAAGAAAATGCTAGTCTGAATACTCATGATATTAGCAGATATCAAGATTGGACTTCAGAGCTCCAGTTAATCCATCAGCCAGAAGGAAACCTTGCATACTCAGATGGACAAGAATATTCACACTTTCTTTCTTTCTGATTCTGGCCAACATCACCAGCAGAACACAGATCAGAGTTCACAGCAGAATTTCAACAGATTTATGCCTGGGAGAAAAATCTCCCCTTGCTTGTTCCATCTTGTACTTTCAGAGCTGTTGCGATGATTTATTCATTTGGATTTTGGCATTTTCTGGAGCCCTGGGACAGATAATCTGCTGCTCACCTGGTCATAGCCAGCATTATGAGTTAGTTCCTTTCCATTGCAGGGGCCTCAGGTATTTGTGGTACTTCCATTTCTTGTGTTCTCAGCTGCAATTTCCCAACAGTTTGTTTGCCTGAGGAGATGAATTCTTCAGTTCAAAGTCACTGGGGAGAATCTAGGTTGGATTCAATGGCTTGCAATTCACAAGAAGTTAGATTAGATGATCTAATCACCCCGTCTGTCATCAAACTCCACAAAAACAACATAAAATGGACTTGGCTGCATGACTGTGAACAAAAAGATATACTTCTCATTCAATAATAGGTAATGATTTTGACATGGTCTCTGAACTCTGGGCTTTTCAGATGCCAGAAGCTTAACAACCTGAAAAAGTTTTAATCTCTGATTCCAGCTTTTATCTGTGGAGGTGGAAGGGAAGGAAGCATTAAGTGCAAAATTGCCAGAAAAGGGCTGCTGGAATCAGCAACTTTTAGCTCTTACAATAAGATTGTAATTGATTTCAAGTCACAGTTTAACAGGGAAGAAACACCATCTCAAAACCAAACCACCACTTAACCTTGGACTTTGCATAAAGTTGGGAAAAGTGTCTCCTCCAAGTTTTTGAGTACTGGGCTCTTCAGTGGAGGAAAAATCATAAAACAAACTACTTGGTTTAATGACAACTATACTGCAAGAGATTATTAATTGCAGCAGGTATTACAAATATGTAATTTCTCCAGGACTTGTAACAATAAATGATATGGTAACATAATTACTCTAGATTTTCCATTATTTCAATTAGTTTTGCTTTCATGTTCACTGATGCTATTGTCATGCTGCAGTACTATGCTTTGAACATTTTCCTGCCCTGCTCCAGGAGGTCTGCCGGGGTAATATCTCCAGCATAGAAGTCAAAACCAACTAAATTAATTGTTCCTTTCATCCTTTAATTAGAACTATGCTAATTTCCTTCTACATCATTATTATATAAAAAGCCACGCCTCCAGCTCCACATTGCTCTTGTACATTGATGTGGGAGACTGAAATCAAAAGAACCCAAGAACAAGGGGTGCATCACAGTTAGCAATAAAACACTTACTGGGCTTTGTCCTTGCCAACAGAGGATTTTTCTTTATGGTGTTAACCAGCACAATTTCCTGATAATTCCACAAATGTATGTGTAATCCCTGTCCATTGGGATCTTAGACCTACAGTTAATAAACTTCAGTAGTGGAAAGTTCTTCCTCCACTGACCCTACATCACTCGATGCTATAAGAGATTTCTACCTAAAGACAAAAGGGAAATATATATATATATATATATATATATATATATAAAGAGTTATATGCAAGATATGACATCAAATCTTCTTTCAAATAGTTAATTTCTGATATTTTACATTATAATAAGTCCTAACAGAAGATTTTCAAAACTCAGGTTTGTTTCTGTCTGAGGATATTTTTGTTAGGTTGCCATGCAGTTTATTTTGATACTTGGTTTGGTGGTTTCTTTTCACTTGTCCTGAAGTTGAAATGGTTACTTTAATGTCAAGCCCACCTCTAATTTTGCAATGTGGAAGGTCAAACAGAGGAGGGGGTATTCAGGAAGTAAAGCTGCCTGTTTACAAATTAAAGACCAAGTATAATATTTCAGGAAGATGACTTTGAGACTAAATAAAATTTAGTCTTTACTTATTTTCATATTTCCTTACAGTTGCCAGGAGAATATTTTAATAACCTCCATAGAGTTTAAAATGATGCAGGTAATTGCTTTAAGTAATTTTAGTGCTATTAAAGATAACAAACCTCTCGTGTGAAATATTCTGCTAAGCAGGGATCAGCAGAAAAGGGGTAAAGATCTTTTTAGTGCAAATTTGAGTTGTCTTTATAGGCGAGCTGAAGTGAGAACATAATTATATTATCTATAACATAAAAGGTGTGCAGATTATTCAAACTCCTACCATCTCAGTCTTGTGTTGACTCATGCAGAAAACAGATCACAACTTTAACTATCTACATTTCTACCATTCAGCAGCCTGTATGTGATCTCTGAATCCACCTCCAGGTCACACTGATAATGGTTAAATTGCAATGTTATTCATCATAGCAAATTTATAATACCTGAAACCGAGTTCCTCCCAAATTACTTGGGAGAAACTCCGAGGAACAAGTGAGTATAAATCTTGCACACCTCACTTTCATTTCTTTTCCTGACCTTCATGATTATGGCTACAAAATCATTTCCTTCTTTTTGGCTCTGCTTCATAAAAAATGTGTCAGAGAAGTTAGAGTCTTAGAGAAGTTTGGGACATTGAAAAAATAAGTCACACAAAAGCTTGAAGGTCCCAAGTGAGCCATAATATAATTCCTTTCTCTGAGACATTATGTCCTGCTAATGAGTTATGAGAATCCTTACTCCCTTGGTGTTCAGATGCCAAATAAACACGAAAAACTTGTACGTTTTTTCTACTTTTTTGGACTTCCTAAGGGATACAAGTAACTTAGGCCCAGAATAATCTCACCAATTTTTAACCAGCTAAAAGTTAGACGTGTTAACTAGGCACACAGTTTCTTGGACAACCCACACCATAACTAAGTAGATGCAATGCCTTATTCTGAAGAGGTGCTGAGCTCTCCCTGTTGAGAAGAATGCAGCTTGTGGTCAAGAACACATTTCTACCAAGATGTTAAATGAAATGTCAGAGGACGCTATTGCAGACTAATGACACTGTCACTTCATCAGGGCTGTACAGCACCATCCAAAACCCTCACTATTTCATGCCTTCATGGTATCCTTGTGATCAGTGCCTGGGGCAGATCTATCCCAATACATGGCTCTGTTTTCTCACAAGCAGATCCCAGGATAAACAGATCCTGGATCTTTTAGGGTTTGGGCTTTAAAGCCCAGTGGAAACTTGAATCTGCTTTTATCCTCTTCTTTGTTTTATGTATTTGGATTCAAAATTTTCATCTCTGGCAAGTGTTGGCTCTAAATCCAGAAGGGATATTCCAGTGCTACCCTGCTCCAAGGAATAACTGAAACAAGCTAGGTAACAGTTGCCAAAGTAGCTTGGAAAAATGAAAGGAAAAGAAAAGAGAAAAAAGTATCAGTGTAGCTACAAAATACATCACATTGCTGTGGCTGTTACACTTCTGCCACCATCTGGGATTTGCTTTAGGTGAGCAGTTCTGGTCCAAATAGTCTAAAATATTTATTTCTTGCCAAACCAAAAGGATAGAGAAAGCTTCTTCCACTTTTTTGCACTCTAAGCCATTTCTTCATGATAACACAGACCAAAACAGCATTTCAAACCCTGCTATTTCACAGCATGCAATAGGAATTCATTTCTTTTCCTCCCCTAACCTTTTTTCCTGTTTATTTTTTCACCCCTCTGGACAATGTTTCAAGGCAGAAACAGCTCTCTTCCAAACAGCCTGAAGGAAAAAGTCTCTTTCCTTCCCATTCTCCTCAACTAGCAACATCGATTTCTCAGCCATTAGCTTCTGTGAGCTGAATGTTAATGAGCCCGCACGATGTAAGTAATGATGATGGATGCTTTCCAGGTGCACTTATGGACAGCCAAGCATTCTTTCCTTCCATAGGCTGGCTGTAATAGCTCCTACCTATAGGGAGCCACCATTTGGCACTTACCCATCCATTATTGCACGATCCTTTCACAGAAACGCAATATATGGGATAACCTCATTTCACTAAATTAATTCCTAATCATTGATTTGAGGGATTTGCCTTCCTTTTATTTGTTTGTGGCATAGGAAGAACTTTATCCTTATAGTTTTCCCTTGTGACTGTATTGGGTTTATGTGGCAAGGGTTTGTAGCAGGGGAGCTGCAGGGATGGCCTCTGTGAGAAGAATCCAGCAGCTGCCCCATGTCAGATCAAAGCCAGCTCCAAAAGGGACCTGCTGATGGCCAGATATGAGCTATGAGTGACACTGTTTGGGCCTCTGGGACAGCAGATTGAAGAAAGGGGTAAAACTGCTGTGCTACAGCAGCTGGGAGAGAGGAGTGAGAAAATGAGAAGCAGCCCTGCAGCCCCCAAGGTGAGTGCAGCAGGAGGGCAGGAGGGGCTCCAGGCACGCAGCAGCAGTTCCCCTGCGCCCTGTGGAGAGGCCCCTGGTGGAGCAGGCTGTCCCCCTGCAGCCCATGGGTCCCACACGGAGCAGATCTCCACGCTGCAGCCCGTGGGGAGGAGCCCCCGGTGGAGCAGGTGGATGTGGCCTGGAGGAGGCTGCGGCCCATGGAGAGCCCCCGCAGGAGCAGGCCCCGGGCTGGAGCTGCAGCCCGTGGAGAGGAGCCCACGCAGGAGCAGGGGGCCTGGGGGGAGCTGCCACCCGTGGGGGACCCGTGCTGGAGCAGTTTGCTCCTGGGGGATGGACCCCGTGGTACGGAGCCATGTGGGAGCAGTTCTTGAAGAGCTGCTGCCTGTGGGCGGCCCCCGCAGGCTCAGTTCGGGCAGGACGGCATCCCGTGAGAGGGACCCCGCGTGGAGCAGGGGCAGAGAGGGACCGTGAAGGAGCGGCGGAGGCGAAGTTTTATGGACTGACCACAGCCCCCATTCCCAGTGCCCCTGCGTTGCTCAGGGGGAGGAGGGAGAAGAAGGTGGATGGGGGAAGGTGTTTTTAGTTTGCTTTTAGTTTCTCACTGCTCTTGTCTGTTATTAATAGGTAATAAATTACATTAATCTCCCTATGCTGAGTTTGTTTTGTCCATAATGATAATAAGTGAGTGATCTCCCTGTCCTTATCTCAGCCCTCGAGCCCTTTTCCATCATATTTTCTTCCCCCCTTCCTTTGAGAAGGGGGAGTGAGAGAGCAGTGTGGTGGAGCTCAGCAGCCCTTCACTGTAAAACCACCACGCTGACCTGCTCTCATTAAATTCAATAGCCAAAACACTTTGGGTGATTTTGTTCCTTTCTCTCTTTTTAGATGAAAAGCTTTATCCTTGAATACTTGCCACAGGGACGTATCCGTGACTGATGCAAGCAGCCCCTAGGAAGGTCACAGAGCTATTTGTATTGAATAAGGGAGGAAACAAGATAATTGAAATATGGTTTGCAAGATCATTCCTTCACTCCTTTCTCCAGCAAAATTCTCGGCCCTAAACAAGAGCTGTACAAGATGTGCAAGTAATGACCTATCAGCTCCTCATTTAAAATGTTTGTACCTCCGCCAAAGTAAACAGTCAGTGAATAATTCCTGGGTGCTCTTCCTCCTCTCTTTCACCTTTGAGGCTGTAGATGTGTTGCTGCAGAACAAGGCACTGGTAGATCAAGCTAAGCATCCTTGCTAAAGTATTGCTCAGTCTCATTTGAAAATTAATAAGGCAAAGCATTATCCTGGACAGCAATGAATGCCAAGTAATCTGCCCAAACTGTGTTTGACAGATTCTTCCAAATGCAGACATGCTTTCCAAAAGAATAACTTCTCTTGGAGGAACTTAAGACAAGCTGTTCCCATCACAGGTGTTTTCCAGGCAGAGATCTGAGTGACAGCTGAGACATAATCCATAAATGTTCTCCAGAAATAAAACAAAGGACTTGTTAAAGAAATTTGATCCTGAACAGAGAAGCAACAATGTCTGTGACAAGGACTCTGAGTTGGCCAGAGATTTGTGATGTGCCTGGACCTTCTGCATATGTTCTCCTTGAAGAGATCAAAAAGGCTTTCCAACCCAAAGGCTGTGTTTTAATAGCATATAAAATAGAAGACTTAACTTTTGTAATAGAGAAAATCCAAAAAGACTAAACCAATCAGTACTGAAATAGTGAGATGCAATATTTCCTACTGCGCCTCTGCCCAGTGCATCCTGCTGGGAGTGTTGGAGCTGCAGGCAGATGACAAGGCTCTGGCTGAGCTCTAGCAAAGTGAACTGGAAAACTGAGAGGTGTGACATAAGAAAGGGCTGAATGTAACAAATAGAAATGAAAAAAAAAAAAAAAAAAAGAAAAAAGAAAAGTTACAGATAGTGCAGTGTGAGGCATGGGTACACAGGTAGCTGGACAGGAGCACCAGGGACAATGTGGGAAGCTGAGACTAGCCAGGCCAGCACTAGCTGGGGGGACGATATCAGTAATACTGTGTAAAGCTGAGATTGCCTAGGCAACCATAACAGAAATAGCAATGTGGACATTGCAACGGTCACAGTTTTGCTTAAAAAAAAAAAAAAAAAAAAAAAAAAAGGTAATTGGGTATAGGTATGAGTTACTTGGGAAGGAATGAGGGTGAAGGAATAAGCAGGGGAAAAGGAGAGCAGATCATGCTGTCAGGGTTGTTTGTGGGCCCCACAAGAAACCCTGTGCCTGATCACTGCAGTTTGGGGCACAACAGTAACTTTACTGCTTTCATAACATCTATAGTTAGGGGGACCTGGGTTGTCTAACCCAGCACTGGTTGGAGCCTCAAGAGCTCTCTTCCTAGCAGTGATGGGCAGATGGTGCCACCACCACCCCCTTCTGCCACTTCAATGGGCAACAGAGAACACAAATTTACTTTGCATAACTTCATCAGATGGCAATCTACAAAACTGAAATGTTTTGACTACTCTTTTTTTTTCCATCTTGTCTCAGCTTGCCACAACTGTCCATTCTCCTCTTCCCAAAAGGACAAAATCCTTGAGGAAACCTTTAGACACAGAGTATATTTGAAATTCACTGTCACCTCCTCATGGAAGTCAGGCTTTTGAGAGCAGTTGACAGCTTTTGCTAGGTCCTTGCCACCATGGGAAGATCTGGTGAAGGAAGCCAAGGCAGAAACTGCAACTTCAGAGATCACCAGTATCCCACCTCTGCACACCAGGCACACACTCTCACTCTCATAGAAACAATATTCTCAAAGTATTTAAACCAATTTAAATAACAGATTTCTGTTCTCCTAGTTCATTTTGGACTGAAACAGGGTTAGGGGAAATAGAGGTAACTTTCTCAGCTACCAAAGCTCTGTCCAGAAATAGATGCACAACCCCATGCTCAAACAACCACAAGCAGCTGCTTCCATCCCCACTAAGCTGACACCCATGAGGTGGTTGCAATGACCACCCCAATCCCACATCTGCCCCAGCAGAGAATGCAAACAGATTAGATTAAACCGTGGTGATTTATGGATGCATTAGTCCAAGTGAAACTTCAAGAAGGTTCATTCCAGGCAAAATGCATCTACCTGGAAAGTTGATGTCCCATAGACTCATAGGAGATTTGGTTCTGCTTCCAAGATATTAGGCCATTTCAATTTCTCTTATCTGGATTTTCTGGGACAGGTACTCACACCATTTATATACAGAAATAGGCAAAAACACTGATCATTTGGAAAAAGCTAATTCTGAATACAAACCTATTTCCAAGCATCTTCACACACAAATGAGCCGTGCTCCAGTACATTGTACAATACAGTATTTTCCCCACACTTTTGTCCTTGATACAATTCTTGCTTTCTATTAATGAGGACAGCCTCAAGTAAAGCAAAGCCAGCAGCACTTCCAGATTTATGCCAGCCATAATTTGCCTTATTAAAGGCATCTTAAGGCAATTCTGTTGACATTTTGTGTTTCCTCCTGCCTCTGTAAGTTGACTTTATATAGGGAAAAAAAGCAGTAGTAGGGTAGAGAACACATCCTACACAAATGGCTCATGTTTCCAAGTTACTTTTTTTTTCCTTTTCCTTTTTTTTTTTCATTTTCAACTGAAAAGGAATAGCTGGAATGGTACAGCCCTATAAACAATGGAAAATAACCCTAAGCTAATAGTTACATGAAAGCACTGGTAATTGCCCTCTACTTGATCTGGATATAAGACATGGAAACAATAAGGTCTGGAGATAAGATTGTAAGTATCAACAATTTTTCTTTCTATTCTCTGAGGTTTTACTTTAGACCTGACAGTCATCATTGACTTATGTGCCACTTGAGCAGGCATTCTAGTGTCATTTGCAGGGGCATGTGGCTTGATGGGCCTTTTATGAACAATTACACAATGGTGTAATTTACAGCATTAGCCTGGCATACTCAGCATGTAGCAGGATATACACAGCAGTAAGGCACAGCGCAGAGTGAAGGAAATCAGAAAAATACAACACTGCCTGCGCAGATTCCCTATAAGTTAGTGGCTGAGAAGCTGGGCACGCAAACCACATGAGATCTGCTCTGACAGCTGAGGGAGGCTATCCTCACCTTAGAAACTCATTTTAATGCTGATAGCCAAATTAACACTGGATGCATTTTCTTCGGAAAGCAGAACTTATGAAACTACTTATGAAAGCATTTATGAAACTACATTAAGTTTATCGACATCTAAGTTCTTTAACTCTGTCCATTAAATCTTTTAACCAAAAGCCGTAATGAAGATGGCTGTCATTATTATTATTTGTCATCACAGTAGCAGCATTTTGCAAGCACCCAGGAGCCCAGTCAATTGTGCTGCGATGTTTAGCCCTAACTTGTATTGATCCTTCAGCTCCAAGTCTCAAATCAAAAGCCATTTCTGAGATTTTTAGCTTGTGTGACTCAAAGGCAGGAAAGAGCTGTGGGCTGTGTTAGAGTCACTCTTCTGCAGGGATGCATCACCTCAGCAGCAGTGATGGGTAGTTTTACATTTATAGTTCAAGGACTGACTTGAGACATCTTCCAGAGCTCACTCTGTCAGTCACGTCAGAGGCTCTACTTCTCTTAACAAGTTCCATCTGAAAAGTGCCTGAAGCCAACAAAAGTTTTCACAGTGATGCCTGCTGTTCACAAGGTCCAGGCTCCAGAATGTGATGAAGAAAGAAGACCTGGCCAGCCCAGGGGCCAGCTGATCCATCTCCTTCTGGTGCACCAGGGCTCAAGCCACATGGCTACACACCACACTTCTCCATGACCATGGGGCAGAGCAGCTCCAACTCCCTCTGCCAGAAAGGGTACAGTGAGTTTGATTTCCTGGGCTGCTGGGATGCTCTGTAGGACACCACTACTAGATAAAAAACAAAGCTTATGTGCAGAGCAGGGACAGCAAGCCAAATCTGTGCCACCATTCACTGAGCCCACGTTGTTTGCCCTCTCCTTGTGGTCCATGTGTTGAACCCTTGGCCACACGGTGATCCAGCAGTGCTCTACAATAACATGCAGCTCTGGGAGCTTGGGAAGCAAAACGAAGCAAGTTTAATCCCCTGAGGCTGAAGAGAAAATCACCACATACCGATTTACAGCTTCTGGACCAAAGACTCTTATTAGGGTCCTATGCAGTAGGAAGACATCAATGTAACCTACTGATTTTTAAAGACAAAAAAGGCCAGTTTTCTAAGCTAAAAACAAAAAAAAAAAAAAAAAAAAAAAAAAAACTTTATAGAAGGTGTGATTTTGTCCAGCAAATCTGCCTTCAAACAGACAGCTCACCAACACCCATAGAAAGACATCAAAGTCAAGGAAGTACATACAGGTCAGACCAGGCTCTGACATTTCCCACTACATATCAGCCTGATGGGTGGTTATGAATATCATTATATCATTTCCAAATACATCATTTTTCCAATTTGCTATACACAGAAAATAGGTACCAAGCTTAGTCTTCTGAGCTCCACTCTTCCTTCTCTGTCCCAAACTGCTGCCCAGCCATAGCCATGTCATATTATGTGCTATTAGATCGCATTGACTTCGTAATGTACATTTCTCCCAGTGAGAACTCTGTTTCGGTTGTGGATGAAGTATTGTGTAAATATTCCTCAGTTTTATCAATACTAATCTTAAAGCCAAACATTTGCTTGCACATTACTGCTTTTCAGCAATGTTCTCCATTCACAAATGAGGAAACAGATGCAGAACCATGAAACCACTTGCCCAAGGCTATAAAGGAGCATTACAGGATCTGAGTTTCCTTGCTCCTAGTCCCATACTTAAACTAGTAGATCACAGACAACAGTTAGCATTAAGTACCCCACCACCACCAGAAAGAGAAGCTGAGGTTGATATTCTTACTGTGTGATCCTTTTTGCTGCAAATGGACCAATGTAGATGGAATAGCCTCAGGTTAAGCTGCTTTGAAAACTGTGACAAACTAAGTACATGATCAAAAAGAGGGAAAGTGAGAAAGAGAGAAAGTAAAAGCCCGTTGTCACACACAGGAAAAATAATCCATGTTCTTTTTTGTAACAGACTTGACAGGTCTGTAATAAGAAATATTTCATTAGTGCAGTAAAGCTCATTGTCAGCAAATGTTGTAGAGTAAAATAAATGGGAATTAAAATTAATTCTTCATTAAGTTTTGATGAAGACTCTGTCCTTGAGTTGTAAATCCAGGGCAGTTCTGTTCTGGAGAACCATTATTAACCTGTGGGCCCTCCTGGTTGTCTGGGAGATGTACATGATGTACTGCTGATGGAATATGTGCTTATGCATCCTACTGTTACCATGCTCATCTCCATGGGAACCATCTGCATCACAGACAGTCTTGGTGGGTTTCTCATGCCACTCTGCTAAAATCACTGAGACCTGTGTGTGTGAGCCAGAGTTTAATTTCTTCTCCCTCTTCCCAGAACACCTATCTTCAAGGATGGGCTTGAATATGCCCAGTACAACCAAGAGGGGTGGCAGCAAGAATAGCCATGCCCAAGTACTCGGTATCTTATGTCTAACATTAGCTCTAAATTTTCATCCCACTAGCTTTAGCCATCTAAATATTGACACCATGACAAAGGTGATCATGTCAGCTCCTCATTGTCAGTAAAAGAGATAGGTATTCCCACAATGAACTTCAAACTCTGTAAAACGTAGATATATTTGTAAGATATCTCCTATTGTTTTGGGGAGATACTTGGCCTTCTTTATTAAATAGAAAGAAACCTGAGACTAGAGGCATAGCTACTGAATAGCCGAAGTTAGGTGAGTTGTACCCCACCCTAAGATCTGACTATAGGTTCTTCAGTAAGAATGGAATTCATCTCTCCTAACTTCTAGTAGGCATCCATGTATTTCCAGGCAGAAAGATCTAGTAAAGCCACTGCACAAAGGAATGAAATTCTGATCACTCTTCTTCCAGAGGGCAATGCCAAAATGGAAAAGTGAGAGAAAACCATTCTGAGGACAAGATGAGGAAGGATGATCCTTCTTCTGAAATGGGACTTGCCCATCCTGGCAAAGGGAGTGCTGAGGAGATCTAATTTCTCTTGGTTTTTACAGAGAGACAGAGAAAAGTGCTCTGAAGCTGAAGGAAAACACTGACAAAAAGAAAAATTGGTGTAAAATTGACCATTAATATATTTAAGCTGGTGATTAGAAACAAGTTCCATTAAATCAACTCCCCGATGGGGCTGAAAAGAAGAGAGAAAAACTGACTCAAAGATAGAGCTTGGCACTGTGAAGAGGAGGATATGAGGTGCTGCTTTTGATTACAGGCAGCTCAATGTGCTGACCCACGAGACCCCTTTCAACCTCACGCTACTGTGTTCTGCAACGCTGTCATTGCCTTCATCATTACAAGTGGAAATTGAGGGCACTCAGCACTGACTGGTCCTAGATCCCTGTGCAGCAAAGAGCTCTAAGGCTCAAATTTGCTTTTTCTCAATTGCTGAAAGTATTGGCTCAACAGAATCAGGGAAAAAAAAAAAAAAAAAAAAAAAAAAAAAAAAAAAAAAAAGCCAGCTGGGCATGGCATTCCCTAGCCCTGTTCATTTCTTCTGAAATATTTCTCAGAAAACATGTTTCCATTTTACAATAGACTCCCAGGAAAGTCCTGGATTAGCCATTTTATTTTTTTCACCTGCTAGTGCAAACACGTTTTAGCCGATAATGACTCCGGCTGCAGTGGCTCCCTTTGGAAGGATTACGATGACAGCAAAAGAGGCTGATGAAAACTGTGACAATTCCCTCTTCCCCCAGCTGATTCAGAGCGGCAAACGCTAACGTTAAAATGTACAAATGGCTCTGCATACAATTTTAATATGATTATCATATGAGAAAAAGAAAGACCATCTGTGGAAGCTAGAAAATCTTAATGGGAGATTTAATTGACTTCATTTATCTAAGGGGAGATACATGTGTCTCAGGACCTCCAAACCAGCTAGGTAGCCTCCTCTACTCTGCTAGACTTAGTGCTTTGCTCGATGGAGGGTGCAATATACCTGAGAGACCGTAGCTGTCATGTCCCACTCCAAACAGGAAAAAGCAAGGTTATAAATCACCTTTATCACCAAGACAACGATTAAGGACAGAATGTAGCGTTTCACCACAAGAAATGAATGAGTGACTGCTGCAGGCCCCAAAGGCCACGGACCATAAAACAAATAACTGTGATTAAGCAGATCAAAAGTCTTTAACTTATCTAGGGCCATAAGGACTAAATTAAACGCCAAACCATTTAGGAAATGGCTTTCATAACATTTCTTGTTATGAGCATATTGGCGGGTGTTCAGGAAGTTCATTAAGAAACTGTAGCAACAAATCCACTTTATTGACTCAAAAAGAGCAGGTTGCTTTGAATTTAGTACATCAGAGGAAAGGTCAGCAGCAGAGAGAGACGTGGTTTTATCAGAGCGTAATCCATCCAGGCACAGCCTGGTTGCCCAGAAGTCATTCTATGCCCCATCTACATGGTTGCCCTAGCATTGCTTACTTTTTCTGGCTTCCTATTCATTATGACTACTTATAAGGAGATCATCAGCCATCAGCAGAAATTGGAAAGGATTTTCTGATTAAACAGTGTTTCACAATGTCAGTTCATCCAAACCCAAGATATATCTGTAGAAAGGGAATGGAGATAATTTCCAAGTTGTTTTTTTCCCCCTGAAATTTTGAAAATAACATACACATTTCCTAATTTAAAATAGTATTTTCTTCAACAACCTTTGTTCCTCCACGTTACCAAAGATTAAGAAAAGAAGAGAATGATTGAAATTGAAGATTCTTTTTTTCTCCCAAAGAGACCAAAAGAAAACTTTTGTACTGAAAAACCTTGACCTCCTTCCCTCTAAAGCTATAACCTTCACATTTATCCCACAACTCCCCAGCTACACCCAGCTAAGCCACTTACGATGTGAAAGGCACAAACCTCTCCCCTAGCTGCTTGCAGTTGAAATCACTGTAGTCCAAACCACACCAAACACGGAGAAGCACGGCTGGCCCTCTGTTCATCCCTGTATTGCATTTTAGGTACCAACAGATGGAGCTTGCTGGCTTTGTACAGGAGTTTATGGCCTGGATAAATGGAGGTACAACTAACTGCAGGCACCTTCAGTAGGAGATACAGCTGATGAGTGGTTAGTCCAGAATGGTCAGTGCATGCTGAAAGCAAAGGTAACCAACTGGAAAGCTCAATAACAGCTATCTGTGACTGTCACTGGCACACCTCGGTGACATTTCTCAGGTAGACTGAGCAGATTGCCATGGTGCCCTTCTCCTTATTTATCTGACCATCTTTCAAGCCAGGAGATGACAGAGCTAGATTGAAAATTATGGCCATGCCTCATTTTCCCCAAGAAATCTGGGCCATGAAGGATAGTGCCTAGCTCTGCAAAGATCCATCTGCATGTTGCGCGTTGACAGAAAGGGACATCTAAGACAGCCTCTCTGAAAGTTATTGCCTGGGGGAAGAGTTCGTTGACCTCATTCATCTAAAAGCAGACACAAGAAAGACCATCCTGTCTACGGACATCTCCCAGGGTGAGATTTAGTGTGACAACAATCAAAGGGAGAAAGCAGGTGATGAGGGGCTGGTATTCTCCCCAGCATCCTTCAGTCCTGGGTGCTCTTGCCTATATTATATTCCCTTTCATGTCTTTGACTTCCTTGGTGGATTTAAAAAATAAATAAAAAATAAAAAGTAGGAATTCTCACATTTATCTGTAAATATTAATGTGCAAATATGCATGTACTATCTCAAACAGCACAGCTGTTCAGCACCACTTACCAAATTTCATTCTCTTAAGTTATAAGAAAGGCAGAGAAACTTTGTAATCACTGATGAGCTGCTTAGAGCTCTCCTTTCCAGAGCCATTGAGATGACAAGGTGCGACATCATCTGCCAAGATTATTACAATTTATCCTGAGCCGTGAAAGGCATGTAGGTGACATAGCGGCACAAAGGAGGCATAGTATTAAATACCTCTTTAATTCTTCAACCACTATTGATAAAGCAACACCAGCTTGGGAACTTGCAGATTTTCTCTGTGGTGCCGGGGGAAGTCACCTCAGTAAACTTAAGGTGGGAAGAGGAGGGTGCACGGATAGCCCCCTGTGTTTGACGCGGATGACATCCAGCTACCAATGCTTTCTGATGCCCACGACTGACCTTTTTAAAGCCAGATTTACTCTGAGCAGCAGCCACAGTTTGGGATGAGTCCCACAGCCTGGTGCCTGGGGACACAGGCAGGGGACCCCTGGGGCAGGCTGTGGCAGCCCTTCCAAGGAAACCCGAGTAGTAGTAGAGGAGGAGAAGGGGGCACACTCGGCTCTCTCCCTGCTATGAAGGAGACACAGCTGAGATGCACAAGAGGCAGGACCCTGGAAACCCTTGGTCTGAGAGCGTACACTCCTTATGGAAATCTGGAAGCCAAACTTCAGGCACAGCATCTCACCTCTGCGCAGTGAAGTTTTGAGCATTTAATCTCAGACAACCCTTTTTCTGCACCCAAACAAACATCGCCGTTAAATCATCTTTAAACAATGCGGCAGCTAATGCTTGCAGACAGCAAAGCCTGCCACACACGGATTGCAGCAGGGAGGGGCCGGCCCTGCTTTCAATGTAAATGCTTGCTATCAATCTGTTTTTCCAAACACCGCTCACAAAAATAGCTTGTGCTACCCTGACGGAAGGTTTTTCTCTGTGATACACTTCCCTCTGCTGCCCATACACGCTAATTACAATGCAGTGACAATATTCCTGTGCTTCTGAGCACCCAAAGAGACCTGGTTGGTATTTGGTGTTAATCCTGGCATTACATTCAGAGGGTGAGCTTTATTAATTACTGCGACCTAAGAGAAGCTGTGGCTTGTCTACTTTTGATAACTGGATTTATTTAAAAGGCATGCTTGGATCCTATCTGAACTTTGAGATTTTTTTCCTACATCTGCATTAAACCAGAATTTGTTCTGCACAGAAATGAAGGCCAAAGACTTCCCACAGCAGGGCTTTACTGGAGTTGTACACACTGCTTGTGGCTCTGCTAGCAATACTTGCAAAAAGCATTTCCAAAGCAATCATTCAGTCACAGCACCCTTCTAGCTGCAGTACAGCAGCTGAAGCTCATCACATCCACTGCAAAAACAGCAGCTTTATACCAGCAGAGAGTGATGTTAAAGAGCATTGCTAGGTGGCAGTTCTCAATCACACCCTCATAGATTTATTTGATTTAATTTGTCCAAGAGAAGGCACAGAGACTTGTTTATCCCAGGTCCCTTCCTGTCCCCTCTCTGCACCCTGCACAGGTCAGGCAGGGTGGAAGCACCCATGCACCAGGGAGAGGGCAAAGAAAAGAGAAAGATGGGCTCACTGCCTCTCTGCTCCTCCTTAGGGATGAAGGAGAGCTCTCTCCAGGAACCATCCTCAAGTTCCAGCAAAGTATTCCAGCAGGAAGATAACTCCTGCTGGACTGGAGAGCTATGCCAGGAGGTGAGAGGCATATTTCTATTCCTCCAACAGTCCTCAAGTTTCCCCAGAAGCACAGAAGAGCTGCTCCAGAACAAGGAGCAGTGCTGAACGGGTGTGTGTGTGTTTTGTGGGGGGTGTTCAGCTCAGCACATTTGGAGATATCATCTCTCCAACTGCAATTCCTCCTGGCTATTGCAGCCACCCTTATTTAGACCTTTTTATTTTTTGCAGAGCTTCAGTGACACGTAATTAACTTTATGCTCTGGGCAAAGTCCCGCAAAAGCAAAAGTGCTTTAAAGGCACAGGCAATGGAAATTTACCCTGTTTGCAAGGCCAGGTACATGCATAAAATTGGCCGATTCAGGATCACATTCAGTTGCTTTTATTCTTTATTTACCCTGCTTAGAGGAATTTGAGATATTTCCTTCAGAAATTCTTGCATTAGCTGCAATCAGCTATTATTCCATCCAACTGTTTTATTCTAATCTCTGCATAACAGCCCGGCACCTTGTATATGTGAATATAAATAGCAAAGTCCCTGGTGAACTCGGAGTGTCTGTCATGTATTCCTGGGGGAAATCAAAGTCTTCTTAGTACAATGTTGATGGTTTTATGAGGCTTTTTTTTCTTTATGTTGCACGAGATAGGAAATACTGCTAGTCGGTGTCTAATTGGGTTATGGTGTCATTCTTATGCATAATTATCTCTTCCTCTTACAAGAAGAAATTGCTTAATGCATGCAAAAAGCAAGCAAAAATATTTCTTTTAATTGCCCCGTAGATTTAAAACAATAAACTGATCACAAATGATGAGGTACAAGAGGATGATGAGATCAAGTAGATCTCAGCTCTCAACCTTCACTGAAGGCACCTAACTACCCCTGAAGAATAGCATCACGTAGAGGAAATGGCAATTCAGGAATCCTACAGAAAAACAGTGGGAAGGACTTCCCTGAGCCCATACCTTCAAAGAGAACCCCGGTCAGCCAAAATCAGATCAGCTTCCTTACGTTCTTCTAAATATTTTTGGTCCTAGACATAGCGGAGGCCAGGTGCTGTGAACATGAACTGAAGGAAGATGATCCATGCCTAGCCCTTGCAGGGAAGGAACACAATGTTTGCCATGGCAAGGATAAACTGTATTCAGCCTACAATTAAAATGGCTTGGGAAAAGGTTTCAAATGTACAAACCATTTCAGCAGCAGCAGAAATTGGTGCAAGATCAGGGTGGTTTGCAGCACTTGGGCAGTATGCCTTAATGTGGATTCACCCAGGGATTCTCAAAGAAGTCCTCACATTGCTGTTTTGTTGTTGTTGTTGTTGTTTTTATTATTATTATTTAATTTTTTTTTTTTCTTTTGGGGGAAAACTACAAATAAGTTCCAATCTCTAATTGGACAGTTCTTATACCTCTTGTTACTGTTTCTAGTCAACTTTTTGTTTAAAATGTAATGGGAAGACACATGCACACAACTAGCTAGCTAGCAAGATTTGTTTCCTTAGGAAATCAAGCTAAAAATTCAATTAACAAACCCAACAGTGTCAAACTACCTTGAAACTTCAGTTACTTATTAGCTTTGCCTTTGCAGGTGTTGAAGACAATAAAATTCCCATCATTGAAGCCCTAGTCAGACATTGAAAAGCAGCCAAGCTCCTAAAGCTGGGACGCTGGAAATAATCTGTTTCCCTGCCAAAGCCAGAAGAAAGTTAACAAGCAATTTCAGTTTCAAGGCAAGCCGTTTTCACGTGTGTTGTTCATTTATTTGTCTTTGCTAGATAGGTTTTTGCTTCCTTTCAGTCCTTAACTTTTAACTGTGCAAGGCTGGCAGGGAGGAGAATGATGTGTTGTGGGGAGGATTTGGAAGGAGACTCAGACAACATAAAAGCAGTTGTTTTAGAGGCAGAGACAGAGGGGCTGGATCAGGTCAGCACTGCTAGATCACAACAGCTAGATACGTGTAGAGGACTGAGATGCTACTATAAAGAAAGTCATCAGCCCACCTAACCCAGGGACAAGCCACAACATAAATCAGACTGTTCAGATTCACAGGTGTTGTTGTATTGATTGCGTCTTGTGGTTGCACTGTCTGGAAAGAAATTCAGATTTAGCTGCACCAGCTCTGCCATCCTCAGCTGTCCAAGCCACAGGCTCCTGCAGTAGAAAATCCACCTGCAAAGGGAAGAAAAACAAGACACAAGCTCTCAGCAGACTGCCCTGCAAAGTGGCAGTGAATAAGCCAACGATCGCAATGGTTGTCTCTCCAATAATTCCTCTTCTAAGGAAAAAATCAAACTATTGCAACTGCTTGCCCCAGTGAGAGCCCTACAAGGGTGATAACCCTTCCCAGCCTTCCTACACTCCACGAAACCCTGTAACTTAGCCCCAGACTGATTACTCAGGTCTCTATAACTTCCTGTAATTCAGGTGCTGCTGCTTTTCCTTATGGGCAGGCTGCAAGTCACCGCTCATTTTGTGACTCAGCCATCAGAGCAGACTTGAGGAAGGGCCTGCAGCTGCCTTTTTGGTGTTAAATCCACCCCCAGCAAAGCTCTCTGAAGCAAACTACAACTTACAGTGATTAAAGGTAAATCAGTCAGGACTTAAGCTCCAAGGATTCATTTTTTCCAGCTATTGATAGAATTTCAATTGGAGGAATTAATTCCAGAGGCATATGTCTATTTACTCCCCCCTGCTTCCTCCCACCATTGGTTTTGGACTCTCTTGGATATCAAAACTTAGGGGATTACTTCCTTCCCACAATGGCATAGCATAGCTCAGGTCTGAGGCACACAACCTATACGAAGAGCAGGGCTAGGAGCCGGGAAACACTAAGGAGAGGCTCTCAGTGCCACCAAGTCCCAGCACACAGGGTGAGGACTCTAAAAATCTTCACAGAAAACCTCTGAAGGAGGATGAAGAGTAATCTGAAGAACAGGCCAGAAGGAAAGGCCCAGGTGGCTCTGGTGTGGCCACGAAAGGAGAGCACTTTGCAGATCAGCTGTGGTTTATTGGATGTTGTTTCATCAAAGTGCTGTGATTTCCTACAAGATCCCCTTCCTAGTCAAGCCCACGTCCTTGTCTTTTCTTCAGCTGCTGCCTCTTCTAATTTCTTCTTTTGGTTCCCATGCAAAACCCTGTAAACTGTTTGGCCAGATTGCAGCTTGGCCAGGCAGGGAGAAAAGTGCTGATTCTGGAGTCAGAATTCTGGCAGCTGCCAGAACAACATTCAGGAGCAAAAACCACCTCATCCTTTGGAAGAAGAACAAATGGGAAAGGAGCATCGAAGGAGCCAGCACTGCCAAGGTCATGCAGAGTTGGAGGGAGGGGATCCTTATGTGTCTCTGATGTCTGATGGGCTGGAGGAACAAGCTGCCATTGAGCCCTTTTGCAGGGCAGGGGATGGCTGTGAATGAAAGGTATTGACTCAGGTAACCATCTGTGGTGGTTTAAGGAGGTCTCTTGCCACAGCTCTCTGTTCCTTTGCCAGAGGGATGAGGTGGGCAGACAGAGGCAATAACATTTTGGATTATCTGCTTGAAGACACAGAGCTCACTTCCTGGAGCCTCACGGTTCAGTTTTGCACCTAAGCCTCTCACTCTGTCATCAGGCCAAGTAACAACTGGAAAGGCCACCTGATTTTTGTGGCTCAGTTGCCATCCATAGCAATTTATCACTCTGGGGTTGTAGTTTTCCCAGAGAAGTAATTCTAGCTGGGATGAGGATTCTGAAGGATGTACAGTTCTTTCTATCTGTAATCTATGAACATGTCACTGTGCTTTAGTATTAGCATATATCTTTGCCACATTTCTAATGAATATTGGGGGAAGGGGGTTATACAGTTCAGGATCACAGACCCATTTAACTGCAGAACCACCAGTCAGATTTTATTTTTTTTTTTTTTATAATCGCAAGATTTTTCCCAATCCAAAAACCTCCTTATAATCCTTTAACTGGTATCTGCACATCAAACACCATCATACCGAAAACCAGCAGTACAGCACCAGACAACCACGTCCTCACTGGTCCTTCTACAAAGCAGATCCCCGTCTCAAAGACCACCGTGGAGAAATAATCCCTGGCATGTTGTGTCATGTAGCAAGAAGCAGTTGGTCTGCAACACCCGATGGCAGGGACAGGCCACCGCAGTGAGAGTTTCAGCTGTTCCTTGGAGTGGTTCTTTGGTTTCGGTTAATTTCCCTTTTGAGCGTGAAGCCTTATGCACACCACTGACCAGAAGCAAACAGCTTTCCAAGTGTTCAGGAACAACCTGCAGTTCACAGACCTGGATTCGGGTCCTGCTGCACTATACACATTGCCGTGTCCATCTACAGCAAAACTAACTGTGTTTGGGAGAAGAAAATAAATAAATTTGCCATGCTCAGTGTCTAACTCAACATCCTTATCCACACCAATTAACTTTTTTGTTCTTTCTTTACTGCACTGCTCCAGTGACTTCAGAAGACAACTTAGATTTCAAGGGACTACCATAATCTCACCCAGAAGGAACAGAGTTGATGATGGCTCAAATTGGCTCTGGTGGTAACTACAAAATTGTCACAGCTACAATACACTCTGTGGATGCTAGGCTTTAAGCATTGACTTTGCAGGCTCATATATGTTTTTGTTACAGATTTTCTATGCATTAAATTAGGCTTTGGAATTACTTAAAAGTACTTAGACCTCAAAGTTAAATCACTAGAGAGACTGAAAAGTACCTGAGCATTGATAATTAGCAGGAAATTTGCAAATCCCCTTGTAGCCAAAGTCTTGGGCAAGTCTACAGGAGCTACCTGTAGTTGGCATAGTCCACATATAGGAATCACAAACTTGAAGCTTTACACTTTGATACAACAGCTTCTGCTATCATTCTTTTTTGTGCTGAGTAACTACCACACAAGCCATCCTGCCCTAGTTCACATGCTAATAAACATGGATGGGGTCATCACAAGACCTCTCTCAATTATTTTTCAATGGTCTTGGGAATCTGGAGAGGCCCTTGTTGACCAGAAACCAGCAAACATTGTTCTAATTTTCAAGAAGGGCAAGAAAAAGGACCCTGGTAATTACAGGCCTGTCAGTCTCACTGCAGAGCCCAGTAACATTATGGAGAAAATTATTCTGGGAGTTGTTGAAAAACACCTGAAGGACAAAGCGCTCATTGGTCACAGCCAGCATGGGTTCAAGAGGGAAAGGTCTGCCTTAACAAATATAATTTCCTTTTATGACAAGGTCACCCATCTAGTTGACCAAGGGAAGTCAGCTGATGTAATCTTTTTGGACTTCAGTAAAGCTTTCAATACCGTTTCTCACAGTATCCTTCTGGATGAAATGTACAGCACACAACTAAATAAATACTTAATACAATGGGTGAACAATTGGCTGACAGGTCAGGCTCAAAGACTTGTAGTAAACAGGGTTACATCAAGCTGGCAGCCAGTAACTAGTGGGGTTCCCACTAGCTAACATACATGCACACATGGTACCTGGAGACTGTCCCTCACTTAAATAAAGGCTTGCTGTGTAACAGAGATATTGAGAAATGTTTTCATGACTCCCACCAAACTTTAGGGAATTATCTACAGTGACCTGGAAGCCTGTCAATCAACAGCAAAACAGCCATTTCCAGAAGATTTGACCCACCTGAGGGGCATGAACAAACATCACCACTGTAGACATTATGCATCCATGGGACGAGGCCTGTCCACTAAGGTGCCCTAAGCACCTTCCCTGTCCAAATTCCCCAAAACAACAGCTCTGCAAAAGCTGGGGTTCTGTTAACCCAACTTTGTTACAGTGAAGATGAATATGACTCCTTCAAGCACTTTCCCAGCTTTTTTTTCTATAACTGCATGCTTAAGTTGCCCACACGGTCATTAACACCTTTAATATATATATACATTGGCACCTTAAGGGATACCTGCCCTGCATTACTGACATACTGAGTTTTGTTAAAATTAGCAGAATTATAAACAAACTGTGATTCTTCAAGTTGTAAAAAGCTGTATTTAAGTCCTATTTACAAGATGACAGGAGACAAGACTCACTAAGACGAGTTATTTAAACCAAAGATGCAAATGTCAAGCTATATATACTGCTTCATGTACAGATTTCCACTGGAAATGACGTGCAGCCAGATAAAAGAGCTCATATCTTGTGAGGCCAGCAGAGGCATAATATGAACTTGAGTTTATCCCTTGGTGATTGACCAGTTTGGATGGCTATGCAAGCAGAGAGATGACTTAAGGGAGTCATAGAATGGTTTGAGTTGGAAGGGACATTAAAGCCCATCCCATTCCAGCTGTGGATGGGGCACCCACAGGTTCTCTGGCAGCCTGTGCCAGTGCCTCACCACCCTGAGAGTAAATTTCTTCCTCATATCCAACTTAAATCTCCTCTCTTTTAGTTTATAGCCTTTCCCCCTTGTCCTATCACCACACCCCCGGACAAAGCATCCCTCCCCAGCTTTCCTGCAGCCCCCTGTGGAAGCTGTAAAGCCACTGTAAGGTGTCTCCAGAGCCTTCTCCCCTCCAGACTGAACAGCTCAACTCCCTCAGCCTGTCTTCATAGGAGAGGTACTCCAGCCCTCTGAAATGATGACAAAGAGAAGGAAGATACAACGAGGTTACAGCAGTGCTGCAGGTGATAGCAACTCCACTGTCAGGATCAGTCCTGAACACCCACCACTTTATTGGTTCTACACGATTTGAAATGGGATCATTTAAAAAATGGAAGAAGACCGGCAATCTTCCTGCTTATTCAGCATGGACAGTGTGCTCTCTTGCTTATCCTGGGGCAGGAAAGGGGGAATATTTGAATAAATCAGGCAACACAGTTTTGAAACAATACTTAGTGTTTTCATTCCCCTTTTAATACCAGCATTTTTTCTTTTTTTTTCTGCTAAACATTAGAGGAATTTGTTCTGGAAGATAGAACACTTAATTAACCACAACAAAGGCTCAGCTTCTACTTCTTGATAAGGGATTTTAAGCAAACATTCACCAGAAAAGCATGTGTCAGGGACAGTGGCTCCAGAGCAACCAACAGATCATACCTGGGACCTGGAGGAAAGTCAGAAAAACCAGGGAATGTTCTGAAGTCGGCTCTTCCTCTGAAAACATGCAGTTCTTGAAGCCTTGGGGAAAGTGACCTTAGGCTGCAGTGACAAGAAAGCACCTAACTCTACAATGAGTTTTCCTACCAGGGGGTTTAGGGTGCTTTAGCATACTCATGAGTTTCAGCCATGCATGTGTTCATCACGTATGCCATCAGCTGCCTTCAGAAAAAAAGCACATGCATGTATTTGTGAATCTGTATGTGTAATTTCATCCTAATTACTTCATTCACTTCACATACATGGAACTGAGGCTGCAAGGACTAAACAAGAAACGAAGCAACCAAACATTCACCTTCTTATGAGGTATATGTGATGCCCTTGGATCTCATATGCATACTGATTTGATAAGGAATCCACTTGCTACTGAGAGATTTATACCAAGATCCATTTCCAAATCAATGTTTCCTTGATTTGGGGCTTGCACTAAAACTCCTGTGGGGATTACAGAACAGGAGTTTGATGCTACTGTATTCTCATTCTGAGTACAGGAAGATTTTACTTTTAGCAGTTTCTGTTCAAAATTCAGTCTTCAGGAGAGAGAAGTTGTTCGAGAATTACACACAGCAGAAATGAGTGAGACTGAAGAGCAGAAAACCTAACAAAACAAGAAGAGCCACAATTATTTCTAAGCCATCCCCCTGGGCTTGCTGAGGCAGGTCACAGACAGGCCTATCCCAAGGGTCAAATAAGAGTCTCTGGTCTGTCAACAGGTGGATTTGAAGTTTTAACCCCAAATAAGTTATACAGTGAGTTATTCTTTCTCTTTTTTATTCTGAACTATGTAGCATCAGAAGTCAATCCATTGGATATTTAATGTGTTTAAAATAACTCATGCACAAAGTTAAAAATAAGGCAAAATTAGCACAACTGCAATTTTTGAGTAATTTTAGTGGGATTGTGAAGGAAAGAAGGGTTTTCATTTGTGGTTTGTTTGTTTTTTTCCAAACCTGAGGAGCAAACATCTCTTTAGTCACTTGCATTCAAAATCTGAATGCTGAATGCACATAATGTCTTTTGAATATTAATACTGCATTACCAGTATCTATTGATATATCAATATAATATTGATACATAATCAAAAAGTTACTAGCATTCTAACAGCAAAGTTTCAGGGTACTGAATTCAGCTGTACAATATATAATTGGCCAGAAGCTCTTGGAAGTAAAAAAAGAAAAAAATAATAAAAAAAAAGGCCTATTTTTGTTTGTTGTAATGCAGTTGGTTTGTTCCTGTCAGAGCACACTCTGTCCCACTAATATTAATTTAGTTAATTCAATCAACTACATAGAAAGAAACCATTCAGCCCAGGGAGAAACAATACAGCAATTAGCAACACTCGGGTGGCAATGACTGGGGCTCCCTTACACAGTTCAGGACAGACTGAGTTTTAGCTCAGAGGGGGGTAGCCAAAGCATTAAAAACAACTGTGGGATTTAATCTATGAACAATGCTTTTCAGGCATTGCAGAAAGATCAAATGTCAGGTAGGGGTTGGGGTCTCTTCCTAATACATTTTTAAGTGAGCACTTAATTTAAGAGCAACGTGGATCTTGGAGCTGAACCTTGTGAAAATCATATGCCCAGGCACAAGCTGAATCCTACTGAAAACATTTTTCTTGCTCTTACTCAGAGTTGGATGTTAGCTTTGTTTGAAAGCATAGCTTCGTGATATCAAACCCGGGGGGGTAGGGGGGAGAAGATAATGTTTACCTAAATAGGAACTCCAACAGTAGCATAAAATAAAACACACACTGCTAACATTTTCCCTTTTCTAGATCTTTAGATGAAAAGGAGATTCACTGCATACACAAAATGCAACTGCTTTTGGCATTCTCTAAAACTAATGGCAAAAGGTGTTTTGTTGTTGTTTGTTTTTTCCTCTTCATTTACATTCTGGCTGTGCAGTTGAGGGACTTAAACCAGGTTGCTCAAAATCTCCTCCAATCTTAAACTGAACACCTCCAGGAATGGGGCATCCACAGCTTCTCTGGGCAGCCTGTGCCTGTGTCTCATCACCCTCATGGTAAAGAATTTCTTCCTTATATCTAATCTAAACCTGTCTTTCAGTTTAAAACTATTCCCCCTTGTCCTATTACTACACCCTTGACAGAGAGTCCCTCCCCAGCTTTCCTGAAGCCCCCTTTAGGTACTGGAAGGCTGCTGTAAGGTGTCCCCGGGGCCTTCTCCAGGCTGAAAAACCCCAGCTCCCTCAGCCTGACTTCACAGGAGAGCTGCTCCAGCCCCTTGATCATCTTCATGGCCTCCTCTGGATTCACTTTAACAGGTCCACGTCCTTCTTATACTGGGGCCCCAGAGCTGAACACAGGGCTCCAAGTGGGGCCTCCTGAGATCAGAGCAGAGGGGGGCAAACCCCTCCCGCACCCTGCTGCCACGCTGCCTTTGGTGCAGCCCAGGATATGGTTGGCTTCTGGGCTGCAACCGCACATTGCCGGCTCATGTTGAGCTTCTCATCAACCAGCATCCCCAGGTCCTTATCCTTACACCTGCTCTCTCAATAAGTTCTGTGCCCAGCCTGTGTTTGCACTCGGGATAGCCCGGCCCAGAGGCAGGACCTTGCACTTGGCCTTGCTGAACTCCATGAGGCTCACACAGGCCCACCTCAGACCTGTCCAGGTCCCTCTGGATGGCATCCCTTCCCTCCGGCCTGACGACTGCACCACACAGCTTGGTGTCTTGGACCTCACAGCCTGGGCAATCCCTACCCACACCACATGCCCACCAGCAGTGATGACGTTCAGATGCTTTCCACAAACGCGTTGCTACAGCATTAGAGTCCCTGCTCCTGCCCAGCACTGCCGTGGAGACTGATCTCCCTGCAGGGAGATAAATGCGCTGTTTGCAGCTATTGCCACTGCATTAAGAGACCGATTAGGTCATTAAGCCTGTCTCAGGGTCAACACATGATTTTCCATAACACATTTTCCCGTGCTTTGTCCAGAACAATTTTAATGACTTCACCGCTCCTGAACTCAGCTGCCTGGCATAAAAACACCTTAAAATGCTGGGAGTAACAATGTTTCTGCCAACAGAAGCTGCTGTTTGTAAATTTTTTTTTTTTCCCTGACTCCTTCAGATTTTACATTTTTCAGGGACTGGAAACAGCCAAAGTGCTGCAGTTAGCAGTAAGCAGCCGAAGCAGTGGAAGAAAAAAAAAATGGAGACATTCTTGTAACCATATGTCTGTTCCCCCTGTCTGTCTAGAGACTGCAATTAGCAATAGATAATCACTCAGTTTAGAAATGCTAGACCCTGTAGGCAGTATTTGTGACTGAACACAAGGGATATGTAGTATTAAGTAGTTGCTCTGCCTCAAGGGATAATTTTCAGTAACACTTAGTGGGTCAGAAATCATGACTGCAATGAAATTTAGCTTTTACATCTTGGTCCAATAAAAATATATCAGGTGCAATTTAGAGGCAGAATAAGAAACTCACACACAAGCATAGATAAAACAGGAACTTTCACATTCTCTGCCCACCTTTTTTTTTAGGTTTGCTCTACATTAGAGAAACAGGAGGTCAAGATATTTTGCTTCTTCAGCACATTGAGCTTGTTGCAAGGTGGGTCTTCCTTACCTCCTTCCTCTCCTCTTACTATTCTTCAGTGGCATTACTGCAGCTAGCGTGAAGCTTTAAAGACTCAAATTGGTGCAAAGCCCTGGCAGCAGATGTGAAGGGGAAGAACACCCCAAGGTTTGCACTGCAGCTGAGCCTGAGAAACTCATTACACCAATGACCTCCCTAATGAGAAATGCAAGCCAGGGAAGCCAGAGAGCTGATTCTTGCATATAGTCTAAGATAAACTGTGACCAAGGGCAACTCTTCTGTGTCTTGTTCCATTGCTCTGTGCCTTTGTGTCACAAATCTTTGGAGTAGGTCCAGCACCAGCACTAGATGTCCAAGTCTTGGACACTGCAAGGGAATCTTGCCATCAGTGTGTGTATTTAAGCACCACTACAACACAGTGTTCTTGGTGGTTCTTTTAATGATTAACATACTGTAACAGGATAGCAAGGTACCAGGTTACAAAACCCAAAAACCCAAATATCAGTTTTACTGGGTGACACTGCAATATCAAACCATTAACAATACTGCTGATTCTGAAAATCAGTGTCCTGACAATATGGATCAAAAAGAGGAAAAGAAGCTGACACCATAAAAAAATCCCCTCTCAGTCTCCCAGCACGACCTCAGAGAACTTCTGTAAAAGCTCAGGCTCACAAAGCTGAGTTGAGGGAAGCCTGGGAACCCCAGGGACAATTCCAAGGGCAATCCCACCTTGGCCTTAGGCAGCTAACCTGCTCTGCCCAAGATAAACGTGTGCTGAAGTGTGCACACATTGGCATCACATTGCTGACAGCCTTATAATATGAGCAGCACTTCCCAACTCACAGCCATCATCAACCACCCAGCTGGCTGGTGCAGTACCTGCAATGCCCTAGCCAAATCCAGAGGATTGCACTGCACACATTTCTCCTCTATGCCTCCTACCTTCTTCCAAAAGCCAAGACAGGTGGATCTATTTATGTATTTATTCATTTCATCTCTGATTTACTTTAGATTGATGTGTTGCCTGCCTAGAAGGGCTTTCCTTTGCAAGGTTTTATTCAAAGTTATGTGAGAAACAGGCTTTGGTGACAAGCATGGGTAGCAATATATGAATGACTTGCCTTTCTCAGATGATATTTTGATTTTCTTAATTAGACAACAGGGGGAAAAAAAAGAAAAAAAAAAGAAAAAGGAAAAAAAAAAAAAAACCTTGAAATATATTTATTGGTTAATTCTGGAATAGGGTTTTTATCCAGGAAATTATTTGATATTTACAACTTAGCTGGTTCACAAGAGAACATGTTTTGACTTCATATTGTTAGAAATCAATGCACGAGGTTAAATATGACATTATAACTCAACGTGTCATAAGCATGACTGTAGTTACACTAAATCAATAGAATAGGGTAGCCTAAATTTACAGCAGTCACAGACTGCTAATAGTTAATTCATGGTTATTGCATTACCTGGTTTAGAGGTAAAAGGGTTGTTAAGAGCAACTCCGGAACAGTTCCCCAAGGCTGTATTGCAACTGCTGTCATTCATCTTCCATCCACCTTGCCAGGCTTTTGAGTATGTTGAAAGAGGCATTTTCATTTCAGCAATAAAAATAAGTAGCTTGAATATCGCTAGTTTTGTTGCTGTGCAAGCACAACTCCCCAATAACTTCATGTGTTTCAGTTTAAAGGGATGAACCTTTCAAAACCATCAGCCTAGCAAATATGTTTTTAACTTCACGCAAGAATCAAAAATATACCTTTTTTCTCAGAAAAACAACTCACTTTGGTATAAACTTTAATAAAAAGATAAAAAATAAAGTTGTCCATAATAATATAATTAGTATTAATATTTATGCAACCCGTTTTGCAAGCAATATGCCTTGTATCTACAGCTGTCTTTCCTTCATAAAAATAACAACCATAGGTGTCTATGTCTTGGAAAACACCTTCTGCATACGCCTCTGTGTGAAGAAATGAGAAGAGGCAGGAAGTCAGGTACCATATCAGCTCACCCATGTCATGTACTTTGAGACATATTATGACATAAAGCCAATCTGAAAGGGAGATCATTATGATTTATTTTCTCCCTTCCACAACAGAGGTTTAAAAACAACAACAACTAAAAGCAGAACTAATCCAAAACTGATAACTCAAGTGACAATGGTAGTGATGAGAGGGAATATTTACCTGTGCCTTTTGGAAGGCAGATTTTCCAGCTTCCTTCCAGTATAGACATATAGAGCAGTGAGATTTGTATGCACCTTTAACAAAGAGGTGGGTTTGTGCTTGCGTGATAGTTTCCATGAAGATCTTGGTAGTCTTGTTTGTTTGTTTTGAAGGTCTTACTATGTTACTTCTTCTAGAATAGTTGGAAAAGCTCATCCCTAAAATCAACTTTTTATGAAATACCATGCAAGCTCATTGTGATGTTTGGAGGGTGGCTAGTTATACATCAGTTTGTTTCTGGAAAACAGGTTTTTGTCAGAAGTAATTTATATTCTACAATGGGTGTTTTTTTTTTTTCCTGTAGTAACCTTTACAACCTTTTTTCATCAGGAAATTTCCAAATAAATCAAATATTTGAACCTCCTTTGGTTTTCAAAGGATTGATTGCAAAATAAAAGTAGAAATGGAATGAAAACAAGACTTTTTGCTTTAAATTAAAATTGCAAGCATGTGTTGTTTTGCTTTAATATTTTCCTTAGAGAGTTAGAAAATAAATAGCTACATAATAAAATGAATTAAAACACCATCAGTAGGGCTCCTGACATCCTTCTTAAAAAGAAAAATGAAATATAGTTGTGTGTGTAGAGCTGCATTTATAGATTTTTTTTGTTAGTCATTTATTTCAGGAGAGAAAAGGGTTATTTGTATGGTTATGGCTTCTTACCAGGATTATGGTTTCTCATAAGATGCTATTGCTCCATCTTACAGGGGCTCTGGGTTACTTCAATAGGTTTTGATATAACTTTGAATTTCATAGGAGGGGGCAGGGGAAACTTCAATAGAAAACTTCAGCTGACTTTTTCCCCTTCAGTCCTCAGTTCCTTTTCACATATATTTATAGCCACTTCCAAGGATGATAACTTCTTTGAAAGGGTTGCAATTTGAGCATTTTATACACCCCAGGTGCATTGCACCTATATAACTCTTATTACCATATAACTCTTTCTAACTATAAAACTCCTTTAGGGAACATAATATTGTTTGCATTAACTCAGGAACTAGGAAGCAGCCGCCAGGATGTCGGGCCCCTCGTACAGGGCATTGCACATGTCTATGTCCTTTATTCAGGATGAACCAGGCCCAAGAGCCCTTTTATTCCACTTAATGGCCAAATAGATTATAAAAACATTTCTTCACAAGAGTGGCTCTGGACATAGGAAATGTTTATCAGGTTTCAACAGGAGTGAATTTAATTTCAGTAAGTTTTATCTCTAACTTTGCTATTGTGCACCTGATGCCTTCGCATGCTCGGCTCGAAGGAAATAACGTAATGCCATCCCTGACAATGGAAAGCCAGTCGCAGGAGATGAGAGACTGAAAGCTCGTTGCCCAGATGAATATTTATAGCTGTATTGTGAGCATCTATTTTCTTGGATTACACTAGAAGATATGATAACAACGCTGAAGGAAATTACTTTATGAATTTAATACCCATATATTTTCTGTACTGATTTCATTCATCTAGGTCTAGTGGCATTTTATGTGGATGAAAAGCTCTCTTCTTTCATTATTCTTATTACAGCTAATAATAATCATCATCATCGTTATTGTGTAATTAATTGCCAATTTTCTCTTTCAGATTTTCAATAAAAACAACCAGGAGAAAGATACAATAGAAATAGCTATAAGGGGCATTTAGAAATTGCTTAAGCAGTTGTACTGCCTAAGATCTTTTGCTAAAGACTTCCTAGAGCTAAAATATGTCTCTGACATACTTGGTGGCATTCTACTAAGCACTGAAGTGATGAGATTACAGTCAAATTAGGAACTTGTGCCCTTCTCAAAAAAATAAAAAAGCACATACAGAGAGAGCTCGTCTCAATTGCCTTGAAAGCCTCTCAAAATTGCTCCAGTAGAGATTTGGTTGTAATGAAAAAGGAGCTGATTTAATGACCACAAATTTTTGGTGGGTCTGTCCTGCTCCCAAACTGTTTAATGGAAGTAGAGTGCTGACCCCCCATCCGAGATACAGAAGATGGGGATACATTGAGGAACAATTCAATGCTTAAAACTGGCACCTTGGCCATCTGGGATACACACTGGGGGTATCAGACAGTCTATGCTTTAAAGCATTATGCTGAGAGGTGTCATGGAAGAGGTCAGGAGTCCACAGACAAGTTCAGTAAATGCCATTGGTTTTCCAAATTTTCTCTTTTTGTTAAGAGGAGAACGTAAGTCCCTTTTTGCCCTTAAGACACCATGGAAATTGGGTTATTTTTAACCTGATCTATGAGCCATCTCAGCAAAAGAGCAGGAAACTGCAGCAGCACAGGCAAGCAAATACCTGGAGAAGGTGGTCTTAAACTGGTCTCACTGCCAAGAAACCATGTCTTGAAGGATGGTGTGTCACAAGGAAATGGTCTTCAGCTCAATACATGGAGCAGCACAAGGAATGGGCTCTAATCATCAGCTGGCTGCCAGCAGAGGCAACTAGGGCAATGAAAATAAGAAATCAGAAAGCAGAAGTCTCCTGAGAGGCTGCTCTGAGCTCACCGTGACACAGTCATGCCTCTGTGGCTTCAGATAGAAGAAAGCAACCAGTGACCATGTGAGTACTGGGAGAGACCCACTGTCACTGCCCAGAGGCCTTCCCTTCTCCTTAGATGCTGCAGGCAGCAACCAGTCCCATCACCCTCACCACCCCGCTTGGCTCCTGTCTCTCCAGTCACCACGGAAATCCCATTTATCTACTACAGCCTCATCCATGACCTTCCTCGGTTGATTTTTCTCGCACCTCAGTTGGTGTGTACTCTAAGATATAACCATATTTTAGCCATGCTTATGGGGATGCTGAATTACCATTGCTCTTACTTCAGGAGTAAGTAGATGCACTGCAGTATTTACAGCCCCATTTCACAAGGCACCATACAGATGGGTTTGAAGAGACTGTACCTTTTCTGAGCACAGTATAGATGAAGCAAGCAAAGTAAGGCTCGGAAAATTTATTATAGTTACTCAGCAGCAGAGCAAGGAAAAAAATGCCACTCCTGAGCTTGGTGTTCTGCCCAGACAATTTTACCATTCCTGCCTTTTAATACATTTAACTTTCCCTTTAGCTGGCATTTTGTTGAAACAAACTTTATGGTCCATAGCATCAGTGGTACCAAAATATGACAATTAATCACAGCCAGCTGCCAAGCTTCTACTGAGTTCAAGCATTTAAGTCACAATTAGCAGACACAATATTTCAGGATATCAATTTAGACAAAACATTGAAACGCTGAACCGAATTTGATCTATGACATTGGCAGAGTTGCAACGAGCCCATTATCTTACAGCTGTATTCATCATAATTTATCTAGTCACTGCTGAACACTGCTGTGTTCACCAGGCCATGAAGGGAAGGACTGTAAGTGATCCTTGAATCTGCAGTGATGACAGTTCAAACCTGGCTTGCCTAGCACATTTCACCGTCCTGTTTCACACAAATACACATCCAGTAAAGCCCTAAGTATAAATGCTTTAGGGCCAAAAAAGACTTAGTTTTGCAGTAACCAACTCCTGCAGTGCCAGAGCAGCTGTACAGACATTCAGCACTTTTTCTCCTTTCCCCTCTCTCCCTGTGTGATGGTGTGTTCCCCCCACAACACTTTTCACCTTCGGTCTGGCCATCGTCTTGCCCAAAGACTGGCCTTGCTCATGCAGGTAGCAACCACAGCATCAGCTCAAGCTGGGTGCTAAAGAACACAGCAGACATCTGGCTCAGCAGCTGAGGGCCAGTGGAACATGCACCAAAAACAAAACAACATTTGACTGCCAGTCCATCACCTTACCCCATAAATAGTGAGCAGGTCCAGAGCCCTTGGAGCTTTTCTGCATGGCAGGATCTCCCCCCGAGTAGGGACACCTCTCCAGGTCACTCCTGTTGCAGAGATCCCTTACCCCCTGCAAGGACTTCCGTGCTACAACAGATCCTCAGTAAGTGGTTAATAGCCTGCTAAACTTTGTAAGCTTTGCTAAGATTAAATCTTAGATTGATTGTGCACATCTAATCCTCAGACATAAACTATTAACCACTTCTGGGACTAGGAGCTGATCCAGCTGCACCTAAAGTCCTTACTCATTCGGTTTGAGGAGTTTAGAAAACAAGAGAGTGTGCCCTGAACCTCGTGAGTCAATGGGAGGGTCTCCCTGACAAGTCTGACTTACCCTGTCCTCTATGCAGTAAATTATCAAATTATCTTGTTAAGTCGCTGCCTTATTTACAGTTAAGCTTTGTTAGATCACTACATTATATCAATAAACATACCACTGCCTCTCTCTTATGAGTGAAGTGTATAATTTCACCCACAACACTCTGAAAGGCCAGCATAACACTTGAGAGGAGCATGCTGGAGGTCAGAAAGGATATTTGGAAGTCATTACTGGGTGATGGAGGGCTCAAACTCTTAAATCAGCTCACCAACAAATTAGAGCTCCTTCAGGATCAGCTTTAGGTGCAGCTGAAAGGCTGACACAGGTGAAATACAAGGGGCTAAAATTGCCTATTGAGATCCTTATCCTGCTTGGGCTGCACTTGTAGCTGTCTCTACCAACACAGGTGTTAGGGGGGCTGAGATACATGCTCCTCTTGAGCCAGCTTAGTGGCACCTTGTAGGTGACCAGGCATGAACAACCCTTCCCTGTCCGCTTCTCTGGGCTTTACTCTCCATTGCCATTAACTTCATACACATTTCAGATTAAGGTGTCAGGAAGAAATAGAAGAATATCTGGCTGTAGCCCTGGTGTTGCTATGTCTATCTTAACCCACGCTAACACTGAATTCTTCCAGCCTGGAAGGCGCTACAGGATTTATAGATGTTACACGCTTGGCATGGCACCCATAAAAAGAGAGATATAAATAGACTATTCTTGCAAAAGAGCATCACTTGAAAAGAAGGGCTTACCCCACTCCCCAGTATTAATAATGAATTAATGCAATTCAGTTTTGTATTAACTTATTTACACATAAGAATTATTGAGTCGTTAGTGGGTTTGGCATTTATCATGGTTCAATCAACTGATTTCATTTTTCTTAAATACTTTTTGACAGTGATGCTGTCAGTTCCACAGATGGTAAATCCATGTCTTGATTCCCAAAGCATTCATGAGGATGTGCCCCGTGAGACTAAAGTGTTGTTTACAAATTAGCTGCACAGAGCGTATCTGTAGATCATATTTATTCTCTTCATCTTCCCATCCTCATGGACCTCCATGAGCTTCCAGACCTTTCCCACCCTTACGTGCAGGAGGTCAGAGCAAGGTGAGGGAGAAGAGGCAGACCCAAGACTGCTGGGTCTCTCTTCCCCTCAGTCCCCTGTGATTCAGCCCAAAGAGACAGCACAGCACTGCCTCCCGCTTGGTAACCCCACGCGCCAAACCCTGCTGGCCAACCACTGCCATCATTCACCATCCACTTGTGCTGCCACCTGAAAGAGAGAAGAAACCTTGAAGAGAACCCGGCATTCAGCTTGGTGCTCCAGAACTTCACCTCAAGTGTGAGACCACTCTAACCCTCTTCCACCCTGGGACAGAAGGCATCTGCAGCCTGAACCCAGGACCGCCTGGTGTCCATCAACTCCTTCTGCCTCTGAGCTGTGCCATTCCCCACTGGGCACAAGCCATCTGGACTGTGACATCTTCCCAGCTTTGATTTGGATGTCTCCAAGCTCTCAAAGCAATGGACACCCCATCCAAGTCTCCACATGCGACCAAAATGACCTACTTTCCCCACTCGTCTGCATTTTACAAGTCTTGTAAACAGGTTGCACAGCGCCTATTTCTGGCTTGGCAAATGCATGCTCTTCCCCACAGTGGACTTTTTTTAACTGATGATGCTCAAGATGATTTATGAGTTTCCAAGAGCCCAAGTCAAATCACATCACTAGGTTATTTTTGGGTTATTATTCATGAAGTCCATTTCAAAGCTCAATTCAAAAGGCGTCTGTAAGCAGTCGGTGAAGAGCTGGAACCCCTACTGTAATAAATGAGTCATTTCTCAGTGGAAAATGAAAAACTTACCATGTCAGCAAGATGACTGCAAATGGTAGAACACTGAGAGAAAGAGGAAATGGTATTAAGGGAATGGAAATGGAAGGAAATACTAAAGAAAGAGAGGGCAAAACATATGGGTGGAAAGAGCCTCAAATGGAGTTATATAAAGAATTGTTTTTATGAAGTTCTTCAACAGCTCTAAAGTTTCAGAATGAAAGAAAATCATCCTGTTTATAACATTATTTTGTACCTCCTTGCCCACTGAGCTGGTTTCAGAGACAGAATGCCCAGGCGTGGAAGAGGTGGTGCCAGGAGTCTCAAAGGGAAACTGGCCACATAGACTTATTGATCCATGTGTGGAGTAAATTTGCCAAGACGTACCATTATTTTCTAGAAAGTACTTGTCCTGAAGCAGACTGGATGGCAGATGGGGCAGGTTTCCACGTCAGGTTCAATCTACTAACCTAGTACCATCTTATTCTGAGGAGAGAGCAAGGCTCCAGGTGGGAACATGCATAATTCATATGCTAAGGAAAGGAGCCAGAAATATTTTTATGTTCTTGCGACACCATAGCAAGTTTTTGATCCTTAATGACAAAAATTACTCTTATACTGGCCAATGTCAACCTTTCCTAAGCCTTCTTCCACTCCTGCCTGGTATTTGGTTAGAAAAGTGCAAAATGGCCTTAGTTTTGTGTGAGCTGAGCTCTGAGCCGGGCAGCATCAATGTCCATGCAGTCAGGAGTAACTGCTCCACAGGGGCTGCAAATCAGAGCCAGGCAATAATCCTTCTTAAATGCAGTCCTTAAAAGTATCATCAGTTCTTGCCTTTAATCCACTGTGGTCTTCTCCAGAAAATCTCCTGGCTAGAGTTTCTCCAGGTACTTCTGTATGTGTTCAGATGTGTTCGGTTTCATTGCTTTAAAACATATTTAATTTGGGAGCATCCTTACTCTGCTATTTCTAGGAAAGCCTGAGCGATAGACT
Source organism: Oxyura jamaicensis (assembly GCF_011077185.1). NCBI lineage: Eukaryota > Metazoa > Chordata > Aves > Anseriformes > Anatidae > Oxyura > Oxyura jamaicensis. The sequence continues at coordinate 90,886,406 of NC_048896.1, read as the reverse complement.
TATCCTTCCAGCATCATCTTGTATTCGTTCCTTTCAACGAGGCTTTTTTCATTGTGCTGCTTATTTTCATTTCCTTTCTGAGAGCTCTTCTTGCTGCTACCCTGTGTTTTGTCCAACAAAGTGATCAGTGGATCCACCTCATTGCACAGGTGTCACACCGACTCCAAGCTAACTGAGATATTTTCAGACCTGTCCTTAATACAATCTACCATCTTGTTTGCTGTGAGGCCCTCTATTAGACACTAAGCAGAGGTTTTTCACAAAAATGATGACAGAGGCTTTTCCCCCACCTGGCTGCAGCTGCTGTCAAAGCCCCGGCTCTCTGTGGCAGCTCAGATGGCTCTCTGCAGCAGGGGCAGCCCAGCCGATCAGAACCTGGCTCTGCAAATGCAACATTTTTTAATTTAACACCTCAGCTCTTTTGCAGTGATCATGGATGTAATCCTTCACAATTACCTTAAAGTGGCACTTCTCCCATTCAGATGATTAATCTTGCATAGAGACAGCCAGGAACACATCAAAAGAGGGAAAAAAAAAATAGGGATGAAAGAAGAAAGAGATAACTAGAAGGAAAACATATACAAATTAATTTTTTCACTATCTCCTTGGTCCCCCTGCCTCCCTCTTTTTTCCACTAGCAAGTGTAAATATGGCCCAAAATGTGCAGTTTGTTTACAGAAAATGCTGAAACATTTTGAAACAGCAAAGGAGATGGATAGGTCCCAGGAAGGCGGGAGCAAAGGACTCTAGAGCCATGGAGCTATGCTTCATGCCACCTTCCATATCACGCTGTTTCACTTTCTTGTCTCCTTTCTCAATTTCCACTGTACAGTGATCCAGTGTGTGAATTATTTATTCCTATTTCTGGTTTCAGTATACCCATGTCCAGTCTCTACCCACCCGTCCTTGCATGACTATTGGCACCTCAGAAGTTCTTTTCCTTCCTTTTTCATCCCTTTCAGCGCTCGCCAAACAACTTCAGCCAGCAGCCCACAGCTTTTCTCACAGGAAACCACTCATCTCCGTCCTTACACCAGGAATGGAAAACACTGTGGATGTTGCTGTACCGATGATTCTGCAGGTCTTGTGCTCTGCATTAGCAGCCTGGCCATGGTCTTGTGGACAAGTATTTTGAAAGCTTTTCCCCAGATGACAGCACTTCAACATCACATCCTCTCTCAAACACTTGCCATTTCAAAGCAAATTCTTTTGCCCGCTTTGCAGACAACCCATTCTCCATTCCTGCAGCCTTCCAGTTTAATGGCATCTCCTTCTGAGCATGAGTTGTATACGTCAGACATAAGAAGGTCTCACCATAACATGATGGCTTGGCCAGATACTGCCATCAGCCAAGACCTCTTCCTCCTCCTGTACCTCTTCTTGTGCTATCCCATTTGGGTTTTGAGAAGGTTGTTCCCTCTCCATGACTGCTGAATAAATCTTTATCTCCCCTTTGCTCTCCAGTCCCCTCATCTAACACCAAAAGACGCAGAAATTGTCTCCCTAATGCACAAACTACTTTGGAGTGAATCAATAAAATGGCACTGATTTTAGGAGATGCAAAGGACTGGCTCCAGCAGCACCTCTGTTTTCACTCAGTGAGGGCTTGTCTTCACAATGTAGCTGTGATTTAAACAGTAGGTATCAGAATCTATGTGCTGTATGAATGTCTTTTATACTGGCATATGGGCAAACTTCCGTGCTTCCCGGTGAGGTGCACAGGTAAACTTTTAAAGAATGAAGAGATGCAGCAACAAATAAATCAGATGCAGAAGTACCAGGGGGAAGGGAGGAAGTGAGAAACAGAAATCCTAACACCAAATTAGTCCAAAGCTGGCATGAATTGGAGAGGAAGACAGGAAGGAGACCTCTGATGCAGACTCACAGACAAGAGGAAGGTGAACGCTTCCAGGAACATGTGAATCCACCACAAAAAATGGCCATCCTACAGGGACTGCTTCTACATCATGTTTGCTGCAAGGTCCCTTCTTGTGCCATCCTGTAGGTGTACGTAAATGTAGCTGTCTCCTCACTAACTTGGCATTTGGAAGATAACCAGGTTCCCTGCACTGCTTCAGGGGGCTTCAGACAGAGCATTTGGTAGGGTCCTACCAATCTCCTACACCTGGGAAATGAGCTGAAATGTAGACGCTCCTGAAGCTGTGTTTGGGGAGCTTGGCAGAGACAGCTTCACAGCCAGTTGGCTCTGAAGGGATGGACCACTTCAGGTAAGTAAACCTGCAAAGAAGTGACCACAGTCCTTACTGGCTATCCATGGGAAATAGCTTTTCTGGTCACTGATGTGATTACACTGAATCCAAAATGTGTGCAAAGCCCATCAGAAATGAGCAGAGTGTGAAACCCTAACATTATCTGGGTGTCAGCACAGTGTGATTTTCTGATGGAACTGCTGCATTGGCTGAATTCATCGAAGAGAGGCAAACAAGGGAATATATTTGTCTGCCTCTGTTCCAGTCCAGCTGTGGACATCATCCCCCAGACCACTCAAGTGATTGGGAGCTTTTCCTGTAACATCAGTTCTTTGGTCCCTGTATGGACAGCTTGTTTCATGAAGCTTTGCAGTGTGTAAAACAGACACAGAAAGGGACAAGGTATTTCATATCACATTTATAACTTCCTGAGTTGGATAGCCAACCAAATGAAAGAAAAAACAAGAAATTCACTAGACATATTTTTGCAATACAAAATTTTTAATAGATATATTTTTATCACCTTCAGAGAGGATGGGTCTGGGCAATAAAACAAATTCTGAACCAGAAGCACAGCTTTCATATTAACTGTGATGGGCAAGGGCAGTAAGATTTTCTTTTCTTTTGACCGTTTCAAGCTGAGTCTTCACACTTCAAGACCAGACAATGTGTGCTGAAGAACAAAAAGAGAGAATTCAAGTGTCCATACAGACAAAGAGCTTACATTAGCTAAATCTGCTGGGGGTGCTGCCGAATGCAAATAGGAAAATGAAGTGCAGGATTATCTGTTGGGGATATAGAGCAGAGAAGAGCAGCTACACTTTCACATAGAGCTTTCTGAAACAAGTGCTGCTGCCAGCCTGGGTTTGCTGCAGAGACCTCAGAGCTGGCCCTGCTCTGAGCAGGAGATCAAGCTAGAGGCCTCCTGAGGTCCCTTCCCAACTTTCTAGGATCGCTATGATCCTCAGATACCCCAGTCACTCACTTCCTGGCACCTGAATTGTGTATTTAGCCTGAGTTTCCCTGGGATAAAGTGTTAGTAGACCTTGGTTCAAGCTCTCCAAGAACAGTTACCCACATTACAAATCCAGAGCACTGTTTAGCATGGTTTGTAGGCTCAGAGGAAGAAATAAAAGGCATATTAGGAGTGAAACTTGGGCTGATGCATTTAGTTCTGCAGAATAAAAATGATTTATCAGATGTGTGGGTGTTGAAAGCCTGAAAGAACCATCATGACTGTTGAGTCTGACCTCTTGAATACGTGGGCTGAAATATTTTAGCCAATGATCTGCAGCAAACCCTTCTTTGCAATGACCATTTTACTCATAAATCTGGTAGCATGACAAGCATCTTTAGAAGCTGAGGTACCTTGAGGTCTGAACTCCTTAAGAAAATGTCAGCATAGGAAAGAGACACTGAAATCTTTTTGCAGACCTGGCTGTCTGCTTATTAACCATGAAGGGGGAAAAGGCAGCCCCAGCTGAGATTTAGGACCACAGAGAAAAGCCTTTTCTTCCCCAACCATCCCCGTTCTCTCCACAGGACTCATAACCTGCAGTTAGGTCTGGGTTTGGAGTTCACATCAGACTCAAAAAGGGCTGTAAGGCTGGCCCAGACTCAAATAGCTTCTTAAATCTTTTGCTGATGAAAAGTGACACTACATGTCATTCATGTCTCAGGCTCAGGAGGAATTTGAAAACACTTCCAATATTTTGCCAATTGAATAAAATAGCTGAACACTCATATTCGTTTCACAAAAAGACAAACTGATCACACTGGTCGAGCAGTGCAGACCTCATCAGCCCAAGCAGAGCACAGAAACACAGGTGATGGTCACTTTAGTCAGTTAACCATCTCTAGGCAGATGGATGAGCTGATAAAGAAGGAAGTTAGCTAGTGAACATATCCTTTTCTATGTCCAAATTCACACATGAACCTTTTATTTTTAATTCAGTAACATTAAAACTGTAATTCAGTTCCAGAGACACCTATATTTTGGCATCCTTATGTAAGTGTGAGCTAGCTGTCTATGCTGCCACAGCATCCGTGGAGACCTAAGGGTCAATTTAGCCACCAGCTGATGCCAGTTTGGATGTCCCAGGTCACCCTCCCTGGCCTCTATCTGCTGTCCAGCAGCTCATGGGTCTTCCATATGTGCTGCATCGAATTCTCAAGCCCCACGTAGAAGTTTTGGCTAGTTGATGTCTGTGTGTGTGAAGTTGAATCCCATGCCTAGATTTGGAAAGTCTGGATTTAGGTGCCTGAATCTGGAGCTGAGCAAAACCATTTTCTTTCCTCTCTGTGCTAACTGATCACTCAGGTAATGTCTTCTGTGTGACTTTACCCTTCTTCTCTATCTTACTCTCTCCTAAAATTCTGTCTAAGGAATCATTTGCTAGTTTGTAATGTCTCTAAAATCATTAGAGGGAGAAAAATCAATGACTAGATACACCATTTACAACCAGGATGCCCATATCCTTATTCCAGGTGCACAGGATTTAAGCTGTTCCCTCTGTGGAAGTAGAGGTTCAAATCTGGGTCAGCATCTTTGCTCTTTTGCATGTGGGGGCTTCACCAGGCCAAGAATGGTTTAATGCTCAGCTGCAAACAGGAGGTGAACCAGAGGTCGTTCCTGGCTCAAATGAGCCATCAGACTTTGTAGCCTTTTGCCCTTAAGGGACCTGCTGCTACCCGGGATAATTGGCACTTATTAGCTGTTCTTTAGAGCCACATCTGTGGAAAACATCATTTCCAAATCCCAAGGCTGGCATTCACTTCTCTAATGAGAAGAAGGGATGCATAAAACAAATAAGTGAACAGGATAAAAATATTCACAAATCAAATGCCAACAAGCTGCTAATCTCACCTTCTCTTTAATCACCTGCTTCATTTGGATAAGTCAAACAATGTTCTCACTGAAGGGAGCCCAAGCTGCACAGTCTTTGCAAAATCTCCCCAAACCTGAGCTCACTGGGTACATAGTGCTTGGTATTTCTGCAGCCACATGGGAACAGGGTGTTTCATAGGCCTGAAAGAAGCCAGAAGCTTGGGTGTGTTTTCCACATGCATTCATGGCCAAGAGCCTCTGTCCTAGCTCTTCTTCCCGTCCCCAGGAAATTTCCATCTAAGTATCCTTCTTGCCTCTGAAGGATTGATGTGAGGGAACTAATTACTGGGCTAGGAGGAAAGCTTTTAAATTTAAGAATCACAGAACCATACAGGTTGGAAAAGACCTCCAAGATCACCTGGTCCAACCATCCCCCTACCACCAATGTCACCACTAAACCATGACCCAAGCACCAGACCCAACCTTTCCTAGAACACCCCCAGGGATGGTGACACCACCACCTCCCTGGGCAACTCGTCCCAATGCCTGACTGCTCTTTCTGAGAAGAAATGTCTCCTAATTTCCAACCTGAACCTCCCCTGGCACAACTTGAGGCCATTCCCTCTAGTCCTATCACTGGTTACCTGTGAGAAGAGCTCCTTGCTTATGCCTTTGCTAGAGGGAACTGTTCAAAAGGATTTTATGATGATACACATGCCCAGAGTACGCAATATAGTTCTCCTGATTTCAGTGTCTGATCTCCTAGGTAGCAGGCAGTCAGGTTTTCAAGCTTTTCTCCACAGCCCTGGAGCAAGAAATACCAAACTGCCACTCCTGATAAAGATGCAGCCATTGAGAGATGGCAGTCTTGCTCTTAGTCTAAAGTGTGAGCTTTCTCTAATCCAAACCACCTTCAAGCTCTTCCTGTATGACTGACATTCAGGTGATCCTCACATGCACAAGGGAAATGAAACAAAATGCAGTTCATTAATACTAACCACCAAAAAAAAAAAAAAAAAAAAAAAAAAGTGTTTCAAGCTGTAAATCCCACCACACAGACTTTAATAACATAAAAACAATCTATCCAGGAGGAGGCGTTCTCCTCACCCTGCTAGCATTATTCACACATTAAATCAGAACTGACACCGCAATCTTTTCAGCTGAGCTGGTCTCATTCTTCTTTTTTTTATCATGATGAAATAATTCCCCTTTTTAACAACTTCCAAATGTTCATACTAATGCATTATTGAAGTGGAAGTGCAGATTTCCAAGAGGATGATGTGTTTGATTTTCTCCAAGCAGTGAATAGACAAGATGTTAATGAACCGGACAAGTATAAAAAATTTGTTTTGCAAAAGGAAACGTTTTTAACTGTATAAACCATTGCAACAACTATTGATTGCATTTCCACCACAACAAGGCAGGCAAAGCTGATTTATGACAGCAACCCACCCTAACTATCTAACCAGATTTAATATAGTTGCCATTCCATGACACAATGATGTATATTTTTGTGGCAATCTAGAAAATAATTTGCAAGGAGTAACAGTTTGTTCTTCAGCCATCAGCCATAAAGCTGTCAGGGGAGGGTCTCCAGTGCTGGCTATGGGACAGTGATGTAGTGAGGAGGATTGCAAAACTTCATGGGCTGGGGGGGAGAACGGTGGGATCTTAAATTTATGGATATGAGGATTTTCATGAGACTGTGTTGTTACTGGTTTTATTTTAGCCATAAACCAAAGGTAGCATGATCTCCATAGGAATACACAGTGTTTACCAATCCTCACTTGTTATTTTCTGACAAAAATTCAAATGGGCCTTGCCGTGTAAGTTGACGATGCAGTCTTTAGTTGTCTGGAGTTTTTATTTCCTGACAGCTCTAGTAACAGCTTTCCCTTTGGGAACCCTGGGGCCAAGGCTAAGGAGGGCAGAGGAAGGTAGAAGGCAAATTCATCCACACTTCTTTGCCTTTTCACATGAAAAATTCAGGTTTTAGCTGAGAAAACACAGCCTCTTCCAGCCTGAAATGCTGCTTCAAGTCAAACTTCTTTGAGCATTTTTCCTTGGAGAGGATGCCGGGGACAAAGCCCCCAAAAAACTGTCAGAAAAGGGACCAGCGCTTTCATCATATCCAGCTGCTGCTCTGTATCCCCCAAAAGCAGAAGTACTCCAATGGGAAGGACTTGTATTTGGGCTGGAAGTGGCTGGCACAGGTGACAGCAGAGACAGGGCACTGCCACCGTGCCTCACAAGGCCGCATCTGCAAAGGTGGCCCACAGGGAGGGCCTGCTGGACAGGGCCTGCTGGAGAGGGTCTTGCCAGGGGACTGGGGCAGAAATGCTATGGGTAAGGCAAAGGCATGATCCAAGCACCTCACTAGGATGAACACCCGTGTTCACGGGCTGCTGTGACAGAAAAAGTTGTCCAGGAGATGCCCTGAGGCATCTACAGGGCTTTGCAGGCCCAGCCACCCCCTCTGCTCTTGGGTTGGCACAGTTATAAGGAAAATCCTGCTGGATGAGGAGCCTGTTTTCTACCCAGCCCTCGTTAATGCAACAAGGTTTCTACCTGTTTATAGTGTATAGAGCCTTGTAGGATACTGAACACACTTACAAGCATTATTTTCTGCACTTCTGCCAAGACTGTGTTAAATGGTTGAGCAGTAAATACAACAGCCCTCCTTCCCTCCACCTGCTGCCTTCCCTCTCCTGTCTCTGAGGCTCTCCAAAATCCCAATTACACAAGGGTTAATTTGGGGATTTTGTTTGATTGGTTGTTGTTGTTTCTTTGCACATTTCTATATCACTTACATTTAGGGTACACTGGTTTCTCCACCAAACCTCAAAGCAGATCGGATCCACGGGAGCACTAGTACATCCAGAGACACCACAAGTAAACTCCAAGGTGGAAAGCAAAGAGACCCAACTGCAGGCGCCTGCTTCAGGCAGCTGATTAGCTGATTGCCCTAGGAAATAATCCGTGTCAGCAGCCCTGCAGCCTCTAAGGATGCCGTATTTACCAGGACAAGAAAAATTAAACAAACAGCAATGAAAAATAAAATAAAATAAAATAAAATAAAATAAAGTTAACCACAGAAAGCTGTTTCCTTTGGCTGGAAACAAGCTGAGCATATTTTCTTTAGTTGACTAATTCTTGTTTATTTTTTGAAAGCTGCTGCTATAAAATTCACAATCCAATTACAATTTCCAGGCTGAAAGAATGGCTTCTAATTATATTGTTTCCTATCACTGCTACAATCATTGCAAGAAAGAGTGGATTAAAGCTGTATTATTTGTTCCCTGTACAGGAATCGGATCCCAGCATTGTCAAATGATTTATAAAAGACACATTAAATAAACTAACAATGTTTTTGCAACAGAAATGGGCTGTACCATAAACAGGACAAATTGAAAAATACAGATTTGCTGCCGTGTTCCAATACATCAGAAATGAGGATAACAGTAACCATGCCTACAGAGTATGGACTGTATAAACATGAGGTAGGAGGGAAACACAGGTGAGTTTTGAAACGTGAGATTGGGCTTTTGGAGAGCTGCCTTTGTCTCTGGCCTGGCAGAAACTTTCAACATGACTTTGGGGAATTCACTTGGCCACGATGAGGAGAAGAGCTCCAGGTACTGTGCTCCCAGGGCAGCTGTCTCCAAGTAGGCGTGAACGTGCCTGCTTTGGGTGTCTATGTTCCTGAGAGGAGAGTTTGGCTAGACAGAGACCTAGTCAGGGAAGATCAATGACCAAATGTGTCTATTTGACCATTCCAAAGGTTTCGCTGTCCTTGCTTTGTTTCTCACGTGCTTTCTCCAAGCACCCAATTCTGCCATGTGTCTGATGACTCTGGGAGGTGGATATGGATCATTGAACCATAGAGTCATGAAGGTTGGTAAAGACCTCCTTGATCCAAATGCCTTCTGTGTTTCAGGATGGGGCTCAACCAAAGTATAGGTTGTCATCCATGAACCCTCAGATCAATTTATTCCCAATTCATCCATACTGCTGGAGACAAATTCAGTGTCTTGAACTGACCTAACAGTTCCTTGCAGAAAGATGTATCCATTTCAATGACTGATGAGAAACTTCTCCCACCTGTTGCTTCTCCTCCTTGCAGTTAGAGCTAGTTAACAGCAAGACTTGCAGTCTGAATGCAAAGCAAGGAGAGGATGACCTTGGGCATGATGCTATCCTTTAGGTTGTGAATCCTTCAGAGGCATTTCTACACATAGATGCACTCACACATCTGTCTCTGCGTACACAGCAGCTATTTTCAAACACAGCTCCTAGGCTACAAGACCCCTTGCAGCCTTTCTGCACGGTTAACCTCCTCCACACAAGGGCTGACACTGAAGACCCAGCAACAAATTAATCTGCTCCTACACATCACATGCAGAGAAACAGGGCTACTCCAGTCCCTAATGGGACTTCTCATTGCCCTGGCTACATTCAGCATATACAGCCTGGTGTACCTGACACTGTGGTAGATGTTTTTCCAAGGAGTCCAATCTCCTTCTACCCTTCTCTAGCAGTGGGTGACTATTTAATAGTTGTTGGTTTGTTTTCTTTTTTTGTTGTTTTTTTTTTTGTTTTGTTTTGTTTTGTTTTTTTTCATTATGCACTGTTTTTTTCTTTGGTTGTTGTCATAAATAAATAAATAAATAAGTAAATAAATAAATAATCTTTTGGGCCCAACAATTCATTTGACTACTCCCTAACTGTCCTTCCTACTCTCTCCCTCTTTGGCCCTCCAGCCTTGGGCAACAGAATAAAAGGAAAAAAAGAAAAGAAAAGAAAAGAAAAGAAAAGAAAAGAAAAGAAAAGAAAAGAAAAGAAAAGAAAAGAAAAGAAAAGAAAA
>NC_048896.1:90812781-90876405 GCF_011077185.1 Oxyura jamaicensis | reverse complement strand
AGGTATTTCTCTAAGGCAGGTCCAATTTGACTGCCAAAGCCCCACAGTTCAGACAACGTTACTAATACCAGTTTGAAAAACAACAAGAAAATTCAACGTTGCTGGCATACTGAGAGCATGGGGAAGAAAACCAGCTGGGTCCTTTACCACTTCTCTCCAACTCGCATAAAAGGATATGATCATAAATCAATATAACATCCAGAAAGAATAAAATAGCGTTGTTCTTATTTTCATCTTCTATTTCTCCAGCACATTTTCAGCTCCTGAGCTCAGAGCAGGAACCCAAAACTGTTTTAGTGTTAAAACCTGCCACCTAGAGATCAAAACCACAAATGGAAATAGATTTGTGGGCTGTTGTTTTTAAAGCAACTGTCTCATAGCATTACAGATGTGCTAGAAACTATAAGTCTGCTGTGCTGTCTTTTAGGGCAACAAAACAGATTTTAAGAGACCCTTGATTATGTATCTGCACAGCACAGACATCATTACAGGGTGTTGCATCTGCTCCCAGCACAAACACTGCTGCATATGGCTTAGTGATTATAGGACAGAAAAACATTTTTTCTCCCAGTTCTATAAATTTGTACTTCATGTAAACAGAGACTGATCTCTTTCTCCCTCTTTTTTTTTCTACCCCCTTCCTTTTTTGAGATCACATAACCATTGCAGAAAGCAAGGCAGTTTTTAATCATAAGTTTTGGTGCTTTGAGTGGCAGAGAACAGTCTGGGTCTGAGTCTGTGAGTGAGCTGTGTTAGCTCAGACAGCCTGACAAACTTCTTGTGGTCTTCATCCAGAAAAGGAATTAAAAAAAAAAAAAAAAAAAAAATCACAGAGCACTTCTGAGGAAGTTTCCTGAGGTTTTTAACTACAACAAAACAACTTTCAAGTTCCCACTTCTAGGAAAACATCCTGATTCCATCTCAACTTCAGATGGAAGGAGTTGCCAATTTCCTTCTGAAAATGGAAAGTCTTTCAGTATTTCTGAGTCAAGAAACATTTCTGAAATTGTGCATTTTGATTCCAGGTCAGTTCAACACTAAACCACATTTTCACAGAGAATAGGAAAGGGAATATATTGAAGTAGTCTCCCCCCTAAAAATGGTGCCTATCAAATGTGTTAATTATTTCCATAACATAGCCAGTCCCAAGACTCCTGTATTCCATTATACCGACTAGAGGGGAAAGGCAGAAAGGGGTGTGCAGAAGAAGGTGAAGCAGTGCTGTAAATTCAGAAGAGCTTGTCGTTGTGAACTACCAGACGTACTTTCCACTACACCCCCTGTGAATGGGGCTCTGGGCCACACAGCGGCTGTAGCTCCCACAGGTGCTGCTGCCTGTAATAAGTGACCAACCAATGCCAGGGTATAATTCTCATAGGGAAAGATTAAGGCCTCATTAAATAATTCAGAAGAAGCCATTATTTAACAATTTGGCCAGAGACATGTAGCATAACCCTGTCTAATTGCTAGTAGGGTGCTGAAAGTTCCTGTCCAAGAGATTTTTTTGTTTTGGTGGTACAATTTCTGCTGAAAAGGCCAAACCTCAGCTCTCCCCTCTTATCACCACATGGCCAGGGTGCTCAGCACTCACAACCCTCTGCTCGTGCCCCAGGAGGAGCAGCCTGCTGCCTAAAACACCCCAAACTTTGTGCTTGTCAGGTGCCCACAGCAGCCCAAGTCTTCCCATCCCCGCCTGGAGAAACTCTGGATTCATGCCTGTATTATCAGAAGTGCACAGAGCCCTTCTTATGAAAAGCTTTAAGCTAATCCTGACAAGTGAGAGGTAGTGGATAACGCTTAATTCCACAGTTTCAGCATAATTAAGAGCTTATTATTTGGGCACCAGAAGTCAGCTACCACTTTGAAGACATCAAGACAAAAGCCAGCCCCCGAGGTTCTTCTTGAGACCGCTATTATGGGCCTCGGAGCTCAGATCCTGGCGATTTCTGGCCCATTTCGATATGCGCCTCACCTGGCTGCCAGCAGGGAATCCAGGCACCAGGCCTGCGGGGCCCAGTGTCAGGCCAGAAGCAGAGGTCACTCACCGCCCCAGGACAAAGGACTTTTTTTTAGCTACTTTCAGTCCAGCTAATTAGCAGCCTTCTGCCAGAGTGCAACCTCTAACCCACTTGTCACCAGTGAGGCCCATTAGCGAGCACCCCTCTCCTCACCTTAAAGCTTTAAATTTACTATTTTCTCCACACAGAATTAAGCTGCATCTTCAGTTCAACTAAAACCACCCAGACCATCTGAATACAGAAGCCATCTGATTTTAATTAACACATCTGCCAAGGCCCTTTGGATTTTCAATCACCACAAAAAACAAGCAGGTAGCCAAAAGGATAAAAAGTGCCATATCCAAAAAATGGGGCAGCTTGAAGAACTGGGGCAAGCCTCGGAAATACTCCAATAGCTGTTGAAAAAAACACCACCATTTTCTTAGGAATCCCATACAGCTTTAAGTACATCTCAACACCTGGGTGACCATCTGTCAGGAGCCTCTCCTTCCCTCTCCACCTCCAACACACAAAGACAACCTTATTTAACCAAATGGATTGGCATAAATGAGTTTCTATAAAGTGTGTATTAAAAATCCCTTTGCTAGAATCTAGCAAGCATCATTTTAACTACAGAGATGCAAAGAGTATCTTAGTCTTCCACAGAAACATGACGTAAAGAATCAATTCTGGAAAACAGCACATCCTACAAACACAAAAGGCATAGGGTTTATTAGGTGGCAGACCTCTAACTAAGCTAAAAGAATTAGTATAGACATCATCAAACTCAAGGAGCACCTAGGAAGTGAGGATATTGGGTACCATTCAAATGCAAATACTGCCCAGTAAGGAGAAAAAATAATAATAATAAAAATAAAAAAAACTGCATCCTCCCCTTTTTCAATAAAATCACTGCAGCAAAAATGAATCCCTCTGACCAAGAAGAGCATCTAGAACTTATTCCTAAAAAGTGCCTGTGATTTATAGGCTGGCTCCCTTGCCAAGTCTGGATCAACGAATAAAAAATAATAATGATAAAAAAGACTATTTCATAGAACAATGAGTTTGAATGGTAACATCAGTAACGTCTCTCTTGCACATAAAATGTACCTATTAAGCTATAAGGTAGCAACAGGTTTAAGGCTTGAGACTAATTTAAATTTGTCTTTTAAAAAAAAAATCACAATTTTCCAGATCAGATTACTTGAAATTGTTTATTCACAAGCACACCTGGATGTGAACAGATGTGAACCTATTTTCCAGAGACGTTGTCATTAGCACTGTAAAAGGCTGATGAGATCTTGTCACGTGTGGGTTTTTAGGCAGCAAGAAAAACTGCAAAACTTAAGCCTCTCTACGAAACATGGTCAGATTTCTTCTCCGCCCTTAGGTGATCCTCCTCTGACCCTCCTCTCCAGGCTGGCACAGACTGCTTGCACAGAACCAGGCAGCCGCTAAGAAACAGCGCCCAATGCCTGCTGTGAATATTAGAACGAGGGACACATTTTTAATGCTTCCTCAAATTTCAACATACAAGGTGCACTTCCTCAGAGGACGATGGTCACTGGAGTTTATGGCTATCTTCTAAAATTGTTGGTGCCTCTGAAGTAGCTTTCATTGAGCAATCCCTAGCAGGAAACTTCCTACACTTCAGTTGTCCTGGAAGGTCATCTACCATAACACTGGTGGCACTGATGAAATTCAGGCAGTAAATGGAGAAGTGCTACCCATCCCAAAAGATGTGGAGAAGACCACCCTTACAATGAGCCACTTTGATTAGCAGGTTCCTAAGAGGAAAGGCTGCAGCATCATGACATTCACGGGTGAAGAACTGCCTTCTTACATGGATCGAGATGTTTTAGCACTTGTATTTCTGGGGTTAAAGGGCACTGTTTCATCTTTTTTGCTTTAAATTAAATCAGGCACTACATGAAAACTGAGCTAGTGTTAAATTCCTACCTGTTGTCACAGACTTTACCAAATGATTTACCTACTACTCAATGCTGCCTTCAGCTGTCCAGTGACACGATCAATGTCAGGTTCATTTTAGTAAACCACACCAACATGAATAATACAGCATCTAGTCTCTGTGTCTTAAGTCCTGTACCATCTGATCAGTGCCTGACCACACATGAAGCGCATTAACACACATTTGGTGCAGCAGACATCCGACCTGTCCTTTTACTCCTTCCTTCAGGGCATAGCTCTAGGAACTGTAAATGTCCGTGTCAAGGTAAATGCTCACTGCTTGCATTAAGAAGCAAATTGCCCAGGCGCTTGAGTGAGAAAACTAAGAACAGTTATAAACAAATAACAACACAAGTTTTGGTAACAGCACCTTTATGGAACACAAGGTTTGCTTTAGACAAGTGCCAGGTTACATGAATTTTCAGCCCTCTATATAAAGAAAGCCATCTTGAGTTTACTCCATCCTGATGAAACTTTAACACTCGTTTATAGGCACTGTGTTTGGGCTATTTCCAAAGTAAAAAGGCCTTTCCATTGCAGTGCTGGGAGTGGCTAACAGGTAAGATAACTTATTACATTCTTTTCCAGAAAATAGTAATTCTCATCCATTATCTCCCAATGTTATTGGGATTTCAGAACACACAAACAACGCAACCCTAGTTCAGGTTAAAGAGGAAAGTAAAGCAGTTTAAGACAAAAAGCAAATCATTTTCATAGTTACACTTTTGACTGTATACATTTGCATTGGAAATTAGACTCATTTTTGTGAACAAAAATTCCACCTCTCCGTAAAACAAAAAGAATTCCTCGTCAGTAGAGGGCTACACTGTGCATGGGTCAGCCTTGAAAAGAAAGTCTGGACTTCAGGCATATCCAGCTACGTGGATCAACAAGCAACCCCTTCAGATCCAGCAGCTTTGGTTTAATGGACGGAAACTTTGGCCTATTGTTCAAATGTACTTGCCAGCAGTGAACATGTAAGAATTTTAAAAATAAAGTGTGACACATGATACAAGCAACGTGCTTAAAGTCAGCGCCTTGATCCTTAGAGGCATCTCTATAAGCGACTTAACCTTAAAATGGGCAGTGCTTAAGTTACAAAAGATTCAGACCTTCAAGGCTGATTGGTTTCTTTATGATGATTGAAGAAACAGTTCTGCTTCAGGAATTCAAATGATGTATCAGGTTTAGTAGTAGATTTATTAGTTTGCTGTGATTTACAATAAGGTGATCACGTCTGAACCAAGGAGACATCAAAACAGGTATAGCCAAGAGGTTTATGGCTTCAAAGTCAAATTCCACAACCAGTGCCAGTCATTTGGGCAACTGAGGATTAGCAGACAAAAGATAAGCAGAGGCCAGGTGCTGCACTGATGGTTCAGAGACGGTGTTCCAAAGTGTCTTCTCTTACAGCAATTTCCTTTTCTCAAACTCCTGCAAATAGCACACAGACATTACAGGTGGAGAAAAAAAAAAAAAAAGGTTTTATTAATATTGTATTTTAAATTACTTTCTATTTACTGTATCAAATTGAATTTTAGGAATTAAAATATGGAAAGTAAATTAAAAAGTGTGTAAAGTGTGCAAGTACTCTCCCACCTCACATTAACTCACTGGCTATGAAAAACCAGTAGCTCTAGACTGCGGTCGGTGCACTACACTCAGACTGCAATGCTGTCAAGGCATAGGAAAACAGGTCTGAAAAACACTAATTCTGCATAAAAACTGCAGCAGAATCCTTACAGTAACGAATTCAAGCCAGGAAAAAAATAAAGATTTTTGGTTTAATAAAAAAAAACGGAAAAAGGGAAGACTCGCACAGCGGCCAGTCTGTGAAGGTACTATTATACAGTCATCACAGGAAAAAAAAATACCTAGCACAGCTGAATTACGCATTTTCTCTAGCCATGAAACAGTGCCTTTTTTTTGGAGATGAATTAAGAAAAATGGCAATGATCCTATTTCATACAGAAGCTTCTCAGCTGTATGCATTGAGCCATAATTCCGAATTAGTACTTAAAAGAGACGTGCCTATATGCCAGGGCTTTCCTCCCTCAAATACTGTACCTTCAAAGAGTGTTTTATTATTTTAAATTAACTTTTTTTTGCTTCCTCAGATAGCACCCAGAAAACACAATTCAACAAGTTGTTGCAAAAACAGCTATGCATCATCATTTCTACATTTTGCTGCTTATTTTCCTATAAAATTGTATTGCATACAGTACTTGTGCAGATCATCTAAGCAATAACCGCAGCTTGTTCAGTCACTAGACTTCTTATGTTTAACCAGGCTTAGAGCAACAGAGTATTTGGGTGAGAGATGTACTACCATTCCCTCAAAAGCAGACTCCTGCTCTGGCTGAGTGTGTGTACCAGTTTCCAAGTAACGAACCTTGTAGATGGTGCTACCTAGCTGAGCAGGGGACATGCTGACCACGACACCAGCACTCTGAAGAGCTGCTATCTTCTCTTTAGCTCCACCCTTTCCACCAGCAATGATTGCTCCAGCATGACCCATCCGCCTGCCTGGAGGAGCAGTCAGACCAGCAATGAATGACACTACTGGCTTGGCATTTGGACCCTGTGAATAAAGGAAATACACGGAGTTACATGGGGGAGAGCGAGATGAAAAACAAATCTAGATGGCAGGTTAAAAAAAAATCAATTAGGCAAGCAAAGATATCAAAGAGCTGGAAACCTCAGACAACATGGAACCACTAGTCTGAAGGTAACTCCTCCTGATCAACTGTCAACCAGAAGCAATCACGAACTTCAACACATCTCTTAACAGAACCATGTATATCACCAAAAAAATGTTCCCTACAAATGTCGTTACAGGACTAAAAATCTGAAGTTGACACTGCTCTGCTGTTAGAATTGAAATTAGAAGCTTCAATCATGATAAATCATTCTCTTTAATATGAGTACAATCACCGTTTCTTTTTTGTTCTTTTGTCAGTACAGGTTAGAAATTGTACCTAGCTTTCTTGACATGGCAGAAGATGTTTAACCACCAAGGCATCTGGAAGCAAGCTCTTTAAGACTTACAGAATTATTTTCTTTTAGGAATGCTGCTGCATCTTCTTCAGCATTTCCTCCGATCTCCCCA
Organism: Oxyura jamaicensis; assembly: GCF_011077185.1. Taxonomy (NCBI): domain Eukaryota; kingdom Metazoa; phylum Chordata; class Aves; order Anseriformes; family Anatidae; genus Oxyura; species Oxyura jamaicensis. The sequence goes on along the minus strand of NC_048896.1, from coordinate 90,869,331 downwards.
ATTAATATGATCCCCTCAGTATGAGGATCCTTCAGGAAGACATCAAGGCAGTCAATAAAATTAGTTCCATTGAAGGGATCACCTCCAATCCCTGAAAAAAATATGAAACCACAGCAAGGTGATTCAAGATATTACATTTACATTAATAGTTTCAAAGTGAATTTTAGCATGAAGAGTTGTTCCCAAAGGCTCAAAAGATGGACAGCTCTCAGAGTGCCAAGTTCCTTCTACAAATCTGTCTCCTCCACTATTTTACAGAAATCTTGATATCCTAAGGTAACATCCATGACCTTTCAAATCATAAGCAAAACAGCCTTATACATGCCTTATACAGAGTCTCTCTACAATATACAACAGGGGCAAGACTTCAGCTCTATAAATTTGCTTTAAGAAAATTAGTGAGTTAGCCAACTTGCTTAACATACACAAGTAAATCCCTAAGAAAGCCCTATCCCTTTTTAACACTAAACGTTTTAGAACATGTCCTAGCAGGAGGTGTCCCTGACTATGGCAGGGAGTTGGAACTAGATGATCTTTAAGGTCCCTTCCATTCCAAACCGTTCTGTGATTTTCTGTGTGTTGGCAGTTCTCTGCTCAAAACTGCTTTCTAGGCTGTTATTAATCTGACAAGGAAATGATATCAGAGAAGGGGGATATTCTTCACAGCAGCTAGGGATCTAATTTCTCAGTATAACAAGAAATGATTCAGCTATCTCTATGCTTGCAAAAAATAAATTAACTTGGAATTGTTCCTGTGAAGAAGCAGCAGGTTAATCTCAGTACAGCAAGCTGCTACTGAGGAAACCTACCAACACAGAAAGACTGCCCCAATCCAACTTGCGTCGTCTGATGAACAGCTTCGTAGGTCAAGGTTCCAGATCTCGATACAATACCTTTAGGGAACAAACAGAGATAACCTTAACACTAATATAGCTAAGTGCATGACTAGAGGTAGCTGTTCTTGCATTCACGAAAATCACCTTAATAAACTGAACGTGAGATGTGAAGTTTTCCAGCTTTCCTTGCCAAAAGATGAAAACTCTATATAAAATTATATCTGTACAATTTCTTGGTTAGCACTTTTAATACTTAAATGTAAAGAGACTAACAGACTTGCCCAGCAAGACAGTTACACTGGCTGGCATTCCTCATACTACAGCTTTAACAGGAAAGAAAGCTGAAAACAAAACAGAATGTACTTCTTGTCCTGTATACAAGTAGCTTATGCGCTGGACTCAAATCAGCATTGCAGCTGAGCAGTTAACAAAATAATTCAGTATGAATTTTATCTCCAGCATTGCCAGGCACGTGAAAGACCCTCCAGAATGGAAATAACACTTTATAATGTAAGTTACCACTATTAAGGTAGTCGTTGCTGCAACTTAACTGCTCTGTGATACACATTTAACATTTACATTCCAGTATTACAAGAGACCGCAACCTAGCCAGGCCTAACCGGATTTTCTACAACTGAAGTTTTGTGTTAAAATCCAGATCACGGGCAAGATCCCTGCATGTTTTTCTTCGTTTTTCAAAGTCAAGATTTTTGTTAACACTACAAGAGGGAAGTTCTCCAGGAAAAAACAGACATTGTCTTCCATCTATTTCAAGCCATTTAACAAGCAATGTAATTAGTATATTGCACGAACAGAGGACAAAATGCACCATTAGATTAACAAGCTTAGTTTTATCTACAGTTTATACTGTTGAACAGTGCAGGTGTCTACTAGCAAAGAAGTTTTTTTCTCACTACATTTGCAAAAGGCTTCCTGTTTACTATGTTTCAGATTTCATGAAAGAAGCTACAGACTAGAGGTCCTAAGACTGTAGCTATTTTTATAGCTTGCATCCCAAGATTGTCAAATGGTTCTTGGATGCCTCACAGTAAGAGAAAGCTGGGGAGCATATCACTAAAGGTCATAGTGTTAAATGAAGCTGGGAGGATGGCAAAGTTCACGTCTTTATTCCCTGATTCTTGGATCACCATTGAAAATGTTTCTATTAGGGCAACTGGATTTAAAATGTTCTTTTGCACTCAAGGTGCTTTGCATTCAGATTCTACTGTCTTGTGACTGTAAGATATTTAAGTAGACACAGAAAATCTTTTGATTCAGAATGAAACTCAAGGTAATATCAGTGGATGCTAAAACTGCCCTGAGTACACTCAGCTTAAGAGCACTGAACAGCTTTTCCTACAGCAAACACACTTTTCACAAGAAAAAAAAATGATAATGCTGTGATGGATACCTCCGTCGGAGGAGGGCCACAACGATGATCAGAGGGCTGGAGCACCTACGGGAACAGGCTGAGGGAGTTGGGGTTGTTCAGCCAGTAGAAGAGAAGACTCTGGGGAGACCTTGCAGCAGCCTGCCTGCGCCTTAAGGGGGCTGCAGGAAGGCTGGGGAGGGACTCTGTCAGGGGTGTGGTGACAGGACAAGGGAGAATGATTTTAAACTAAAAAAGGGTGGGTTTAGATTAGATGTAAGGAAGAAATTCTTAACTCTGAGGGTGGTGAGGCACTGGCTGCCCAGAGAAGCTGTGGCTGCCCCATCCCTGGAGGTGTTCAAGGCCAGGCTGGATGGGGCTTTAGGCAGCCTGGGCTGCTGGGAGGTGTCCCTGCCCATGGCACAGGGCTGGAATTGGATGGGCTTTAAAGTCCCTTCCAACCCAAACCATTCTATGATTTTATGATTCTGTGTTCAAGCTAAACTGGTTACCCTGCTGATAGATAATGGCAGCCTATGTTGTTTCCAACCTTTCTGAAGCTCTATTTAATAAAGTATCAGTGCATGTTTTGGATTTTTTTAAATTTATTTTTCAAATAATGTAATGCAGGAGCTATAATCCACTTGTGATTTCTATAGTTTAGGACAAGGAACCAACAGAAATCAGGACATGACATGTGCATGCAACAGGGTGTGCAACTACCATATGATTATGAACAAGTCACTGCCTCTCTCATCTCAACTTCCCTGTCTGAGAAGTGGGTATGTTTGTCAATTCCACTCACTATGGTATAATGGTGATCTCTTCATTTTGTGGTGATAACTGAGCTCATGCTAGGTGCAGGATCCCAGTCGTACAGTCGTTAAGGTTGGAAAAGAAGTCCTCAGAAGCCAAGCTGTTGGAAGGATTAGTATTTGGGAGCCCACTCAAACCCCAAGGTAAATGGAGGTGCACTCAAATTAAGAGCGTTAAGGAAACTAGGTCCATCACATTACCTAACAAATCTTTTCCAATTGCTTTGCCTCTGCCATCAACACTCAGTGCCTATTACGGTAGGCTGACAGACTTTGTCCTTCAAGATTGATAATGGCTAAGTTCACTCACAAACTGAAGAAAAGAGAAGCTGTTATACAGTATGTTAATTATTATCAGGGTAGGACGTGACTAGCCTTGTGAATATGAATAGTAGAGTACCAAACTTTACTTTTAGATAATGCATAGGTATTCAAAAACTCACCAATTCTTCCCTTCTTGTGAATGTGACCAGGCATGATACCAATTTTACATTCTCCAGGCTAAAGAAAGAGTGGGAGAAGTGAGATGGAACATTTAAACCATCACTAAGAATGGTCCAGCTTTGGAGCAAATCCAGAATTCACTTACATTGATGACACCAGGACAATTCGGGCCCACGAGTCGAGTCTTACCCTGCCGAACCAGTCTGTGTTTAACCCGAACCATGTCCTGCTGGGGAATACCTTCAGTAATGCAAACAACTAAGGGCATTTCTGCATCGATTGCTTCATTGATCGCAGCAGCAGCAAACGGAGGAGGTACATATATAACAGTGGCAGAAGCACCCGTTTGTTCTTTGGCCTACAAGGACAATAAAAAAAAGGTATCAAGCATTTAGTGGGCCCAAAGAGAACTTCTGACAACTAGTCATTTGTCCACTCACAAACATAAATGAAGTAAATAGATATATACCGATTTACTATAAGCAATGCAAGTGTTAAATTCACTGAAGACAGACACAAAGAGTGTGAGCTGAGACCTAATTACTGGCTGAAAAGGATCTCCCCTACAAACATCGCCACAAACACCCTTTGATAACAGTTGTTACAATTTCATCATATGCACCAGAATCAATCAGAAACTAGTCACAGGCATAAACATAAGCATACTATGAAGAACGTTAAAAAGTCATTTGTGATACTATCTGGACTCAGCACTTCCCAATGGAAGGCCAACTCATGCTTGACCACAGTGAAAGCCACTTTTAGAGGCATCTATTTGATTGCTTCCACAGTGATATCCATGGTTCAAATATTGGTCTCATCAGTATGAGGAACAGAATAAGGAGGCCTTCAGCAGCATAAGCTCTTGGATTAAGCCACCTGGTCCTCCAGTCATCACTGCAAATTACCTCCTTCACAGAATTAAACACAGGCAGACCCAGATGAGTTTTTCCACCTTTCCCTGGAGAAATTCCTCCAACTAGATTGGTGCCATAGTCCAATGCCTGCTGGCTGTGAAAGGTGCCCTATGAGAGAGAGAGAATAAGTAAAGCTAAAATGCATATGATAACAAATTAAATGTAGCAAAAAAAAAAGTTTTGATGACATTTGTAATTCTAAAATAAATTCATTGCACTTAAATTTACAATGAGAAGAGGTGATTTCACTAGATACACAGCCAGCCATTTTGAAGAACACATCAACATGTGTTATAAGGATTCAAAATATGCCATGCTTTTTGCTTTCAAATTGGAGCACTGTGGTTGCACAATAAAGAATGGTTTGTTCTGTGTCGCTAATACACCAGCAGGCATAGCAACCACATTTTACCTTCCACATCAATTATGGCAGATGACAAATACAATAATCAAACAGAAGAAATTAGCATTCTCATCCACGACTAGCTGACAGATTTAGCAAAAGCAGTCTTCTTCCCTTGCAAATGTGTAAGAGTCTATGTGGAAAAAAAATATTACATATCCTGAAATTAAAACCTTTTTTTTTTATAGCCATTGATATTCAAAGGCTTTTGTGAAAGAGGCACTTTGAAAATTGTGAGGTTTTTGTAGTTTTTTGCAAGTCTCCCTTTACAAAGAAACCCTTTCAGTTATGTGCAGCTTAAGGCTTAAGACCAAATCCAACCACAAAACTCAAGTCATCCTGAAGACGACTCAAAAGTTTTAAGTTTGTACACTAGTGGAAAAAAAAATCTAGTTTATCGAATTTAAGAAAAAGGGTATTTGGACAGAAAAATGGGAAACCACAGAGCTGAAAGGATCTTCTTGATCACAAAGCCCTGTTTCCTAACAACAGGGACAAGGCCAGCACATCATCTCTTTTATATGTTACTATGTTTTACGGCCAATTAACTTTCTGCACTGAAAGGGTGACAGAAGAAACAGTTCATATACATACCTGTTTGCCTGTAAAACCCTGACAGATAACCTTTGTATTTTTGTTAATATACAGATTTTTCCTCGATGCCGAGTAGGAGCAGTGCCGTACTCCATCCTGGTGCACTACAGAAAGAAAGCAAGGAGAGAGCAAACCATTAATCAACTGCCTCACTATGCTCTAAGTTAAAAAACATCCTAACAAGTCAGTGCATATATATATTTATGCTTACAGAAGATGAGTTGATCCAGTAGCTCATGTTTTTAAAAGCAGCCCTGAAAGTTGCAAGCATTTATGAACTTTTATTCTAAGATAGGAAACAGCTGTAGTTCACTCTCTTGTTGTGGCTGCTCAGTTTGCTGGGAATCAGACGTTGGGTACTGAACATCAGAGCTCCAGTCAAGACAAATCACAAACACCTTCACCACTGCTTTCATTTGAGAACAAACATGTCTCTGTATCCTAACAACTGCTACAAAGAGGCAGAGCAGAACTATGATTCTGATATCCCAGAGGCTCTACACCTTGTGCAAACATAGCATAGCCCCTACAGACACTGACAGATCTCAACACAGCCACAGGGCCCCCAGGCCTAACTCCAAGGATGGCACGCAGCAAGAGATCTTTCCCCAGCAGATACCGAGCCACGGGAGCTTGTACATCACAGCTTTCAATGCACTTGGGCTCCTGAAGAAATACAGCTCTCTGGATACTCTGTTGGAACAGTTTTCAATTTAGTTCTCACAACTCTGGTCTTGTAAACACCGCTCCCACACAAAAGTAACATAGCTGTAGAAAAATGGCAGTGAATGCTGGTTTCAAGAAGAAAAGGAGAATGACTGCCACTCTGCTGAAGGGAAAAACGGGACATTATCAAATGATTAAAGAAGAAAAGCTTAGAAGGTCCCAATGCAAGAAAGCTCGAGACAGCCAATAAGGAGGAAAAAGAGATCTTGTGGCACAAAAAGGATGCACTCACTACCATGAGCTTTCACAAAGGCCAGGGTTTTGGGAGGATCAGAACTGATTCACTTCCTGCAAGCATTTTCGATAAAGACCGCATTTTGTGCCTAGAGTGAACATGGAAGAGTGCAACCCTAATACAAACACTGACACTAGTAAGGTATGATACACCTCATTAGTTATTTGCAAATGTTTCCACTTCAGATTTGCAGAAATAAAAACTGAAGTTGAAATAAAAATACAGAGGTTTTGAATCAGGCTCCCTGGACTGTTCCACATACCTACCTGCTCAGGCACGCCTGATCCAGAGGGAGTGGAGTTGTTTTTATTTTAGTGTTTGTTTCTTACAAAGGAAGCAAAAGCTACTAAGATGGAAAATTAATATATATATATATATTCTTCAATATAAATTGTTGAGGCAGAGAATTTGAGATGACTGTTAGCAGGACACACTCAGTGATTTTAGTATTAAAAAAAAAAGCAGTCATTTCTTTCTCCATACCATGAAAGCAATTCTACAGCCCCAGCTCAGCTGCCCATTCCATACCTGTTTTCAGCTATTTATAACCTTTCACAAAAATGTTTTCAGAAGCTTAAGTGTGTCAACTCTCAGTTTTCAGAAGACTATACAGACATATGGTTCAAGGATAAGAATCTTCAGTGCCTTCTATAAGCTATCAAGTACCCCAAAAAAGATATATTTATTCCCATGCACTGATAACTGAAAAACAGTTTAAAGGCCAAGCTTTTTCTGGATTTACTCTTAAAAACTGTATGTGCTTTGTACATGAGCAAAGAACCTTGACTCAGAAAAAAAATACAGCTGGTTCAAAAGAACCTGGCTAGCGCAGAGCAGTTGGCTGTCTCCAGAGAGGCAGCTTAGCCTGGCACGTGTCTAGGGAGTGATATATTTTGGAAGAAAATAAATCGCCTTGTACTTTCTGGGCTGACTTTGGATGAGATTTTATTTATTTATTTATTTTTAACTGGCACAATGCAGCTCTGTATTTCTCTCCTGAAGCAGAAAGGTTTGGCCCTGGCTACCAGCACAATCAGACCTGCAGAGGAATTGGTGGAGACGAGGTTTGGCTATATATATGGGGCACTAGCAGCAAGCCCCAAGTGCACACAGCTGGCAATTTAAACAGCTAATGGCAATTTAAATAGCTGAGACAGATATAAGATGAGAAGGAAACAGGTGGAATATTGAAATGGCACGCCTAAGTTCACAGCAGGTAAGTCAGAAATAGAATCAAAGTCTCAGTTTCCAGCCAGGACCTTCATTCACGAGCTGGTACAGTTCTGCGACTCCCAACTCCTGCAGGCAATTGCTTTTACTAGACAAAAGCCAGGAGCCTTAGCGTAAATGTATGTGCCTTCAAGAAGGCAGGACAAGAAACAATTTGCTCTTCTGCTTACAAAGCTTCAGCAATGAGCCAGTAAGAGCCAAACTCCTCGTCGATGCTATTTTAATGCACAGCTCTCACTTACAGGCCAAGTTACAAAGGTGCAGGCTCCACGCAAAGCCATAAAGCACATGGACAAGTCTTAACGGTTGCAGATCTTATCGAAAGCACGGTGGAAACGTTGCATTTTGTCAAATCAGAGGCCTAACATTAACATCACTGTGTTCAACCAAGGCCTGAGCTGCAGAGAGTGCATTACAAGTAGCAGGGAAATGCGGTTACATTCACTTCTTGAAAGAAACCGCACAGCAGCAATTCACGTCTTACAACTCAAAAGCCTTTCTAGAAACACCTGCTCCTACTTTGCACTGAGTGCAAGCATCAGTTTACATGTTTAAAGGAAAATTAACCCATTTGCAAGATATTTTAAGTTACACATTGAATGTAAATACTGTTTTTTCAGAGCTTCAGGCACTCTTGCAGCAGTATCTCCAAATCCAGATCTTACTTAAAATGGCACAACCCAAGCCACCTTTGCCCAGCTTATCCCAGATGAGAGCCAGCTGACAGTACAGGTACTAAATCCCTTCCTCAACTTTACAGAGTTGAAGATTTGTTATTTTCAGGACCTCCCACAAGACTCCCTAGAGCTACAGGCAGGAATCCAAGTCAAAGTGCTTCCTTCTTGCCGACGCTTATCGTGCAGGAAGAAAATGTTTGGAAGCTGAGGTAGCACCTGAAGGTGCTCACAAAATGAGCACAATATAAAAGCAAGGTAAAGGAAGGCCCTGAGCAGACTCCTACACTGCCAGAAGATGGACAGGTAATAAGTGAAATTGTCCCTCTACTGCTCCTTGAAATATCCCGAGGGTCTGGAGATGAAAGAAGATAATCCTCTTCCTATTACCTACAGAAGGGAAGAAAAAAAGCCTTAGAAAATTCATGGGCTCCAATACAAACAGGGAAAATGAACTTCAGTGCAGGGAAAGTCAGGGAGGGAGTCAAGTACAAAGAGCACAAGTCAAAATGCTGTAAGTTTCTGGGGTTTTTTATACACACACACTTTACTTTCCTTCAGTCCTGAACCTTCAGTTTGTTTCTGAGAAATCCTTCCAATATTTCACATGCGGTTTACTTTGCCTCTTTAGGACCATCTCCTTTCTCCTCCCTCTGCCTACAAACATGTGGCCTGGAGAGCCCAGAGCAGCAACAGCTCTGGGGAGTTTCTTACATTACAGCACAGACATTACAAATAAAGAAGTTTCCCCCTGTATATATTTATAAATAAAGAAGTCTCCCCCTGTACTTGGCTCTGGTGAGGCCGCACCTCGAGTACTGTGTTCAGTTTTGGGCCCCTCGCTACAAGAAGGACATGGAGGTGCTTGAGCGAGTCCAGAGAAGGGCTACGAAGCTGGTGAGGGGCCTGGAGAACAAGTCTTACGAGGAGCGGCTGAGGGAGCTGGGACTGTTTAGCCTGGAGAAAAGGAGGCTCAGGGGTGACCTTATCGCTCTCTACAGGTACCTGAAGGGAGGCTGTAGCGAGGTGGGGGTTGGTCTGTTCTCCCACGTGCCTGGTGACAGGATGAGGGGGAATGGGCTAAAGTTGCGCCAGGGGAGGTTTAGGTTGGATGTTAGGAAGAACTTCTTTACTGAACGGGTTGTTAGACACTGGAACGGGCTGCCCAGGGAAGTGGTGGAGTCACCATCCCTGGAGGTCTTTAAAAGACGTTTAGATGTAGAGCTTAGGGATATGGTTTAGTGGAGGACTTGTTAGTGTTAGGTCAGAGGTTGGACTCGGTGATCTTGGAGGTCTCTTCCAACCTAGACTATTCTGTGTGATTCTGTGTGAAGTTTAGCAAAGGCCAAAGTATCGCAGCAAATTTTAGTTTTCTGACTCAAAGTTTGATATTACAAGAAGACTTGACATAGTTCCTCATCCCAGTCCTTCCTTCAGTTTTGATGATCATGATCAGGCCATACGTGGACATTCACACACGCAGTTGTATTCTGGGCAATCCTTCCCCAAACCTGTGTACAGAATTCATCCTGAAAGGTATCGGTTGCACTACTAGAAGATGATCCTCAGCGACAAAGAAGTTTTCGTGCTGTTGAGGGATTGCCAAAATATCTTACTCCCGGTCTTACAGAGGATTATGAGCTCAGGGAAGGATTTCCAGCTATTGGTCCCGGCCTCTCTTCTCTCACCCTTCCCTTGCCAAATTCCTGTTAATTATGGAAAAAACAATCTACAAACATGGCAAAGGAGTTGAGGAATTAAGCAAATTAACCAGTCTATAACGGAGAGATGCAGTGACTATGCTACGACCACGTTACACAAAAGTAGGCTGACAGACAAGTGACAATTAGAAAAATTTTAGTCCTTTCAACACCTCTCTCTTCCCTAAGCAAAAATCCCTGCTTACTGCCACAGCCATCACTGGCTACAGTCACAGGAACCACAATGGCATCTGAAAGAAAAGCTTTCTTCTCCCTAATTTATGAAGTTGAAACTGCAAGCCCTCGAGGAAACAGGCACACTCTGCTCAGCACAGATCAAGTTCTTCTAAGACAACAAACTTTTTCCCACGTACACTCCACTAAGAGAGCGTGCAGCTAGCGAGCTTGCAAAAAAGCAACAATTAAATTCTTCAGTGTGCATCGTTATATCTGTAGCACTTATTGGCCAGGATTATTCACAAAATTTATTTTGCTTATTCAATCTAAGAGCTCTCCAAAGCCTTCCAACTCGCCCAGAACATTCAAAAATCCTGACTCTCCAGCGATAATTAAGATAAGCTTAAGTCTTGGTCCATAAGCGAGCAGCGCCTTGAGCTGACCTTTGAGCAAGCCATCACCGCTCATTAACATATTGCATAGCATGTTTTTACAAATTCCTGAACTGAAACTTACTGATACACACCCTGCAGGCTTGCTTCAGCAGTGTACCAACAAGAACAGATACTGTCTTTTGCAACAGAAAACCACTAGAAAGTCACTATTTTAAATTGCCACTAAGTGGAGATGTTAATTATTTGTTACTGAGACTGTTGTATGAACAAAGTCCAAACTTAATAAATTAAAAGACTGCCCAAATCTTAAGAGTATCAAACCAAAAACTCTTTCAAATGAAGAAATATTCCTTCTTACAGGACTTTCTTAAAATAGTTTATAAACTGCTGCTGCAAGCAGAACGCTTCCTGAACCACTGAGTCCACCTCCTTCCCCTAACCCCCAAAAAGTATCTTAAGCACTCTTCCCTAATATTTTACTGCTACTTGTAAAGGGAACAAAGTGGTTTTGTGAAGACATAAAACTGCACCCAAGATTAGCTTTGCTGGGGGCACAAATTAACCTAAACTGGAGGTGCTTCAATCTCATCTCCACCAGGACCAACCTGCATCAGACTCACAGGGAGCCAGCTCAAAGAGCTGCCTGGCAGAGTCAGCCCCACGGGAGGGGGTTCAGGAAGGAGTACAGCTTCCTACTCGTGCTCATGGGGGGCCAAAGGGAGGAAGGGATGCCTGGGGGATGGTGGGTGTGCCACAGAACAACGTGGATCAGCTTAAAATGTTATGGGATCATGTTATGAGACTATGACCTGCGTGTTACCATAAGAAGCATAAGATTTGCTTGCACGGAGATCCAGTGCAATCTATTAAGTTTAACTTTGCCCAGTCGCTGTCAGATCCAAGATTTCCTCATTTCCTCAGCTAAGATTCCAAGAAAAGCCTCGTGCCTAGGCATACCCACACTGATTCCAGTAGAGAATGCAGCATTAACTGCACAAAATAAGCACAAAGAAAGAAAAACACTTTGTTTTTTCTTTTAATTATCATGATCTTCACAACAACCCCTATAAAAGCCTACAAGACGAAGCGTTAGCTGCATACTGCTTGGGTTCTCTGTGCTTAAAGGCTAACGTTGTTATTCCTGACAACACAGAAAACTTCATCCAGTGTGCTGAAGTCTCAGGACAATTCAGGGACCTCAAGAGGCCTCTAGCCCGAAGAACCACTCAAAGTGACCAGACCCAACCGCACCACCACCTTCCTCGGGGAGCTCCGCGCATTTCCAGGCATGGAACAGAGAAGAAAAACCTCAAGGGCTGCCCACCAGCGTCTGACACCCCCCCCAACGGGACACCCTTCATCCCCGGGACACCCCCTCACCCCAACGACCCCCCAAACCCACCCCCAACCCCAAACCCCATTCCCTTGCAGCCACCCGTGCCCCCAACACCCCCCTTCCCCCCATGGGGCAGCCCCCCCGGACCCCCATCCGACGAGCCCCCTACCCCCCTCAGCGCATCCCCGCGGCCTAGCCCGGGGGGGGGGGAGCAGGCCGCGGCGGCCGAAAGCGGTTGCCAGGAACCGGGAAGGCCCCGGAGCGCCGAAGAAGAGGGCTGGGGGGTCCCGGGGGAGCGCTACTCACGGCGGAGGAAGCGGCCGAGGAGCCGGGCGGCGCGGCAGTGAGCCATCGTCCCCTCGCAAGGACACCCGGCCCGCAGGCCCCGCTCGCCGCCTCAGCACTGCCCGCCCCGGCAGCGCGCGGGGGGTTGTGGGGGTTGTAGTCTGTCAGGCGCCTGGGGCAGGGCCGCGCTGAGACGCCCGTTCTGTGCTACTTTTTAGCTCCTAACCGGTGATAAATTCCTTCAAAGAATGAGTTCTGATGGGTGTCTGCAGGTAGCCACTAGAAGGTGTCCTGGTATACTGCTAGGTCAGCAGCGGGGGTGAAAGGCAAGGGTTACTCGTTTGTCATGGCTGTAGCCACGAGTGCAAAAATAAGTAACGTTTTGCAGGGAAATGCTTCAGTAAACAACATAAGACACATACATCTTCGTTGGTAAATCTAATAAAATGCTCCTCTCTACATAACAGGCCTAGTATGTTACTAATTTTCAGGGTTAAATGTGTAGGAATGTGGCAGAGCCCACACCCTGACTGCACCAAGCAAACTTTCAGTGAATTATACAGTCACAGAAGGATTTGGGTTGGAAGGAACCCTAAAGCACAGCCAGTCCAACCCCTCACCACAGGCAGGGACACCTCCCAGCAGCCCAGGCTGCCCCCAGCCCCATCCAGCCTGGCCTTGAGCACCTCCAGGGATGGGGCAGCCACAGCTTCCCTGAGCAGCCTGTTCAGTGCCTCGCCACAAAAAAATGTATCTACAGGAGGGAGAAAGAACTTGATCTAGAATTTCACACAACAGAAACAAGTGAGACTGGACTGCAGAAAACCACATGGAACAAGAAGAACCACAGCTATTTCTAAGCCATCCCCGTGGGCTTGCTGAGGGAGGTCACAGACAGGCCTGTCCCAAGGGTCAAGGGAGAGTCCCTGGCCTGTCAACAGGGGGATCTGAAGTTTTAAACCCAAACAAATTATACAGCAGGTTATTCTTCCTTTTTTTTTTTTTTTATGCTGAGCTATGTAGCGTCACAAGTCTGTCAATTGGATACCAATTTAAAATAACTCAGGTATTAAGTCAAAAATGTGGCCACTGCAACTTTTGCATAGTTTCAGTGGGACTGTAGAAGGTGAAGGGTATTGTGGGTTTGTTTTGTTTTGTTTTGTTTTCCAAACCTGAGTAGCATAAACAACTCTTTAGTCAGAACCTGGATGCATGTAGCATCTTTTGAATATTAATATTCATGTATAATCAAAAAGTCATTACCACTCTAACAGCAAAGTTTCAGGGTACTGAATCCAGCTGTACAATATCTAATTGGCCAGAAGCTCTTGGAAGTGGGTTTGTCCCCATCAGAGCACACTCTGTCCCACTAATATTAATTTAGTTAATTTAATCAACTACATAGAAAGAAACCATTCAGCCCAGGGAGAAACAATACAGCAATTAGCAACACTCGGGTGGCAATGACTGGGGCTCTCTTACACAGTTCAGGACAGACTGAGTTTTAGCTCAGAGGGGGGTAGCCAAAGCATTAAAAACAACTGTGGGATTTAATCTACAAACAATGCTTTTCAGGCATTGCAGAAAGATCAAATGTCAGGTAGGGGGTGGGGTCTCTCCCTAATGCATTTTGAAATGAGCACTTAATTTTAAGAGCAACGTGGATCTTGGAGCTGAGCCTTATGAAAATCACAAACCCAGGGACTGAATCCTAGAAAACATTTTCCTTGCTCTCTTACTCAGAGTTGGAAGTTGACTTTGTTTGAAAGCACTTCTTCATGATATTAAACACAGGGTGTTCTGCCTAGTATCCATCTGCAGAGGACCAGACTGTCGGATCACAAAAAAGAAAACAACGGAGGATCATGTTAATGTTTACCCATGTGGGAACTCCAGCAGTATCCCAAGATAAAAACACAGTGTCTGCTAACATTTTCACGTTCCTAGATCTTTAGATGAAAAGGAGTTTCACCGCATGCACAAATTCAACTCTTTTTGGTGCTCCCTTAGAACTTACTGTTAAAATGTTTTTTCATTCCTTCCTGCACATCGTGGCTGGGCAGTTGAGGACCCTGGCTGTGGTACTAGTGGTCTGCACGCTTCCTTGGGACCATCCTGGAAACCACTCAGTCTCTCCCAGCCTTGATTTCTCCTCTCTAAGAAAAGACAATGATAATGCTTTGTTTGCTTGCATCAGCAGCTAAAAATGTCCAATGCAAATAAAACACCAACCCCTTAAATGCTGGATTTACCAGCACTAAGAGCAGCAAAAACACGTTTTTGTTTTTTCAGGGTGCCCTGTTTACACCCCAGGCCCTAGACCTGATGTTATTCCACGCAATGAACACAGGCTGTGCTCCAGGCTCTGGCACCTAGATATAATTGTCACCTGCACCAAACCCCTGTGTGTCTTTTCTCCATGAAGCCTTGATGGATACAGCAACTGCCTGCCAGGCTTAGCCTTCTCCATCCCCACAGGTAACTGTCCCCTCAGTACACAAAGCAGTCCCTTTCCCATATGCACATTTCCATGCATGGATCCATCTATCTCCTTTTCTGGGTTTCAGGAGAAATCTAAACTGCTTGTGGGCTGGCATCTGGTGCAGCTTGTGCTGCCCTGCAACACCCCTTCCAGCTTCTTCCTGCCTCTCCAGAATCACCTGGGTTTCTTTTCAGTCCTGTATGCAATTAGCCAGTCCTCTACAGATGTCACAGCTACCCTAGGGCATCCCACGTGGCACTGGACACCTATATTTACGCACCTAATGTGGGCCTTTGCTGCCAGAACGGTATGCAGCTAAGGAGGAAATTCAGGTCCTGTGTGGCAGGTGAGTACCTGTGTGCTGTCCCAGGTCTCGTTTTGCCAGAGGAGACCTTGTTGCTGCCATCAGCATGGACAAAACAGCAGTTCATGAGATGTCTATAAGCATCTGCTTCAAGGAGAGGGATGAAATGCGCTCTTGGAGCCCTTGCAGAGCTGGAAGGTCTCTGCTGGTTGTGACAAGAGCTCAGAAACCAACCCACATGGAGGCAACGTGGTGGACGTGTCAGCTGGAGGTGTGTGAAGCTGAACCTGACTGCCACCCACCCAAAGCATTCTGATCCCAGCAAAATATGCAGCTAAGTCAGGGAGGCAGGGACCAGCATGCAGGCCTTCTTTGCACTGCTCCAGTAGTTCCTCATCCCATCTTTTCCCGTAATAGTGAAATTAGTGTGGATGCATTTAACACTGTCAACCTCTCACCGAAAGGAATCTCAAAACCAGAACAAGCTTCTTGTACCTCCGGGTTTTCCACATTCGCAACAGCATAACTTCCTGGGATATAAATGCCCAGACTGCCAGCACTTACCTCTGAGATAAAGGGTCCATCTGGGGCTCTGTTCAAGGCTGCACCAATGTTTTGGTGCCAGCAAGAAACCTGTTCCATCACCGTCCTCCCAGCTGCTCTAGGACTGCAGCCCCTTACACCACAAGCTTTGTGGTGACCTTAACCCCAGGCACAAATCCTTTGGGATGATGGCAGGGGTCACACACTCGATCCGTATGTTAAACTCAGATACATCAAAAAAGTTCTATGCAGCCTAGCAGCCGTATGAACAATATAGTCAGTAGAGCTAGAAAATGGCCTTTATGGGCAAATATTTCATGGCATAAAATATACCATTGGCTTCCTACTCAGCATCAGCTTTGTCTGCAAGTGCTGTCCAGGGCTAAAAAGTTCCCCCACCGCTCTGCTCTTCCCACCATGCAGCAAATTGTGCTGCAGACCTGCCATCAGCCCTGTGATCAGCATGACAAAGGCAGGTTCTAGCAGGAAGGGTTTAGCAAGAAGGCCACCCTTTGAGCTTTTGTTTTGGGGAATTGCTAAAGCAGGGACAAGCTGGTTTAGCAATCCCCATCTGGTTTAACCCTTACTCACATCGATGGTGACACCAGACAGACACGCCTTGCACCAGCTGATGTTTGGCCACTGGCTCCCATTCCTAACTCTCCAAAATAGCCCCACTGCTTGAAATCCTCGTGCATCTTGTCAGATATAGCAGCAGCAGCACTTCCTATCACTGGAAGTTAAGAACATGCAAAGAAATGGGTCGTTCCTCTCATCTTCCTTGGATTGAGGGACCAAAACATGAAGACCAACCCTGGCCATACCTGTACCCAGCCTCCAGCAACTAGGGTTGCTGTCCTTCTAAAACAGGCTCACTTGTGGATTATTTTTACTATGATTTACAGGTTGCAAGCAAAAAATAAAATCAGCATCTCTGCCCTGGGAGAGTCACCAGGTCTACTGCTCTCCTCCTCTTTGTGAAAAGCACAGAGAAAATCAGAGGTGAGGATTCCTCTGGAAGGATTAGCCACGCTTGTGCTTTAAGCCACTGAATCTTTATCCCTGCAGCCTGTAATGCTGCAGTAACAGAGCTACGGCTGAGAGCACCTGCTAAGGAATTAGGTAGAAATGAACTTTCTGGGACTTCTGGTGTGACTCCAGATAGCAGAGATAACAATCATCAAGGGTGTATGGCAAGGAGGGAGAGGCAGGTATTGCTGGTGTCGCCTCACTCCATTTCTCTGCAATTCACATATTGCTTTGAAAATTTTATATTTAGTTCTCCAGTCCTGAAACATCACCCAAACTGCTGTAGTATTGCTACTGGTATGATTATTTTAAGATTTTTTATTTTTTTTTTCAGTAGCGTCAAATGAAGATTCATCAGCACACCAGCACTATCCCCTTTTTTCCTAAGCAGTGCCGCAGCTTGGTGTTTCCGAAGAGCCTGCTGTCCCTGTGGTGCTTCACAAACAGGGCTCAGATTTCACCTTGGCACCAATCAGGGTCACAACATCGACATCAGAAGGGGAAAGTCCACAAGGACAGGACACCCAACCGCTCCCCGCAGCCTGCCAGCCCCGGACTGACCATTTCAGGTTTGCACTTCTTCAGGAAGGCAGGTGCTGCTGAAGACCTTTGGTCATCAGCTGTTTTTCCTCTAAATATTTTTTCCCCTTTGCTCTCTGATTTGAAGTCTTACTCTGTCCCACATCAGGGGCTTATCAGAGCTTACTCATTTTATTCACTAAATTTTGCCAGAGATGCTCCAGCAACTCCAGCTCTTAAGAAAACCTTGACATTTGATGGGCTTTTGTGGCAGCTCACTGGGCTGCAGTCGGAGCAGTCATACGCATCCCTCTGCCTTCCTCCTGCCGGAGATGGGCCAGCCAAGCACAACAGTTTATTAAAATCACAGGTATTGAGCCCAGAGCTGCCCTGCAGTGCTGGGAAATGTTCACTCACACCGCCCGGGAAGCCAGCTCTTCCACATCTCCTGGTCATGAGGAATGGAGCGGATCTGAAAGATGGGATGGGTTCACTAAAGAAAAACAGCACTCTGGGGCAAATTCTGTTCTCCACAATTCTGCATGGAGTTCTCCTGGTGCTGGAGCAGGATACAAGATGTGGAGCCTCTGCCATTCAGGAAGGACAGGAGCAAAATGGGAAGCAGGTTCCTTGAACCAGAAAAAGGAAGAGTTCTTTCCCCTCTGCTTTCAATAAAAAGGAGTGAGGATTTTCTGCTCCTTCTCTCCTTAAACTTGTTTTGGATTTGATCAAAATGACAACACTGCAAGTAGGAAAACCATACTACTAGATGGTTTGGGATTTATTTTGAATGGTTTGGCATTTATTTTGAGTTGCTCCCATCTACACACAGGCATTTTCATGGCAATCCCCAGCCAGCAATAGCATAATACGGGCTGCAGAACTGAGGACCTCTAAATGAAATCTCCATGGGTCAAACTCTTTAACACAGGTATGCTCGTACACTCACACACTCATTGATTCGTACAAATCCATGGGGAAATCGCTAGGACAGCCTCTGGAGAATGACTTTGGCTGGGCTGCATTGTCCTCAAGCAGGAAGTGGGAGCTCTGAGCAGCCCCAGCTGATAAACCTGTCCCTCAAGCAATCTCATAGGGATATTCCTGTAGTTTCAAGGATCTACACCCTCCTCCCTGGGTACACATTTTCAGCATGAAAGCACAAAGCAAAGCTCAGCTGAAACTCTTATTTCATTCTGAATATACATTGAAGCCTTAAGAAGTGCTGGGCTGCCAAACTATACCTTCTTACTAGCCTTTTCTGGATGCGATCAGATCATTTGCAACAGTGAGACAAGTCACCTGCCCAGTCAGGAAATCCCAGTGTTGGCTAGAGCAATGTCATAAATGCATCTGTTGAACTTTTTCATACTAAAATTGCTTTTCTTGTCAGGCTTTGTAAGGTTGATAGAGAGTAGAAGTTCTGTACATTTTTTTTTTTTTTTTCTGGAGGCTTATCAACCCCAGAATAAAATATAAATTCAGGTTTATCCCATGGAAGAATTTGTCTTTCACCTAAATAAAAATAAAAAGTATTTTGTGCAAGTTGGAGGGGTTTTGTGCTGAAGTCATCTTTCTACTTCCAAAATACAACTAACAAAACTGACAACTTTAATAGTACTTCTTTGTAAAGTGAAGATTTTTCTCTGAGGTTTCTCTTTTGCTCCGATCTTTCTGTGTCAGCACTGTGCAGAGTTCTGCAGGACCAAGTTAATGTTCCACCAAAGCTCTTTGCTTAAGGATCAGTTCTCAAAAATGAATGTCTAGGCAACGTGTCTAAACTAAATGCAGAGAGCCTGATCTTCATTTCACATCCTTACAGTTAAATGCAGAGCACCAGCAGTGAAGTTACTCCCATTGCAGCACATCAGACCTTGTGGCCTCGAGATTCCTCTGGCTCCAAATCCTCGAAAGCTGCAGTCAGACCTCCACCTGTTACATCAAAAACATTCAAAACCAGCTTTCATTAAATGTGCTTATTCTCACATACTCAACATTGTTTAATATATATTTTCCTACTCATTTCTAATTTTGCCTTGGTAGTGGTGAAAACCCACAGAATGACACTCACATCTCTCCTTTACAGCAGTTTCTTCTGGTTTCATCTTCTGGGAAACCTTTCAAAAGCAGCTGCAGCAGCGAAAAGCAGTGGATGGCTGAAGAGCCCAACTCCTCCATGGAAAGTGCAGTCTTTGCTTGACTAAAATTATTTTCTTTTTTCCTGTAGCTCCATCGCAGAGGAAAATTGCAGGTTGATCACGAAGGCATGGTGGTCATGTATACATATGGTCATTTTTTTCAGGGAGTATTTTTGTCTGTGCTGAAATAGCCACGAGTACCGCTAGATGTCACAGCTGCTTCGCTGTTTGACCTTCTCCCAGGGCTGCTCTGAGCAGCCTTCCTGGAGAAGGGCTGCTACAGGCTGAAGAGCAAAAGCGAGGACCGTGCAGCTGAGCTGAACCAGGCTTCTGTCCTCAGGCTCCAGCTAAAAGATGCTTTAGGAGTTACTTTTCTTTAGCAAATATTTTGTGCCCTTCTGAAGTCCTCTGGCTGGACTGGGGAGGAAGAAGAAGCCTGCGGGTTGTTTGGGCTGAAGGAAACCATCAGAGCTGCAGGACCTCCCTGGCCATTGGAAGCAGCAGCAGAAAGTCGGGGCGGGTAAGGGGCTGCCTTCCTCCTCTGTACTTGTAATTTCACTGTTGGAAGAAAGAAGCTTTCCTACACCTTCTCTAGAGCTAGTGAATGGCATTTGCCCCGGTGCCATGGTTATCAATGCCTGCTGGATGGATCTCAGGAATGCCTGCTTCCTCCTCCTGAAATAGTTAAGGAATAACAAAAATATCAACCAAACATAATTAGGTCAAAGTCGGGACATTTTCTCTCAAAGGGAGCTAATTTAAGTGGAAAACAGCTACAGAGATTGGCTGCATCTCCGCTCTATTTGTGGCAGAGTGGCAAATAATTGCAGTGTGAAGAAGCAAGCGCTGTTTCTTCGGTCCACATGAAGGTCAGGGGAAGAATATTCTTCCTCCCTTCTCAGGCCAGTCTCATTTCTGTCTCCTCTCATGTCACCCATAGGAACCTCTTCATTTAGCTCTGAGGTTACCAGAAAGGATACACCTTTTCTGGAGGGAGGTTCAAGCTAATTATCTCCCACAAGCCTTCCGAGAATTTGTCTTCCTCTTCTAGAGACACCACAGTTAGTGCAGCAGCCTGTGCCATCATTATGCACATGAAAGTAATAACAAAGCTGAAGATAATTAATTCATTTATTCACTCTGGCGTGACTGGTAATTGCTGCTGTGGATTTCTTTTTCACTCCAGTGACAACACTTATGCTACAAACAAAACCAGAACTGAATTGCTGTGAAATTGCTATTAAAACACTCCCTTAATGCACTTCTTATGAGAAATTTTAAGAGAAGTCAAGTGCAAATCAGGAAGTAGCTAAAAACAATTTCTAAATGGAGTCAATTTTCCTAGCTTCTGTTGCTGCGTATTATTATTTTAACCTTGCCCCAAACATCTTGGGTGCAAATCTCCTGTACTGCAGGAGGCTGGTACCAGGCTGTTGCTTTTGCAAGACCCATTACCCGTGGAAACCCCACCTGGCATCACTGAAGACAGGGTCCCCATCTCCTGGAGCAGAGTAGCATCTGGCAGGACATGATTTTCTACAAAAGCAGCCTCTGAATTTGAGCTTTGAAACTCAAGTTAGTGTTCATCCCTCCTTGGTGCTGAGAAATAACATTTTTATCAATGCTTTTGCTGAAGGCTTCCCATTTGTTCCCATTTGTACAATTGCAGCAATACAAATATCGATTCCTTAATTCATCTACAGGACAACCTAACTTCCACGCAGTACAAACCTGTAGCAAGGAAGCCTCAGTTTCTTGCCTTTTGCCCCAAAAAGTTAGATGAGTTTTCTGGATTCAGGACGTGGCACGGTGCCACGGGCTTCATGGGCTTCATGGGAACTGGTCTTGTCTTCCCATGGAAATCAATAGCCAGAGGATTGGCATCATAAAATATAACCAAAGACTGCAGTGAAAGCAAGGCCATGGCAAAATTGATAGAGAAAACACCTAATCAACAATGATTCTTCCTCTCTAGACCCATCCTACAAGCAGAGCGGTCTCTGCCATGGATTTTGCTCCAGTCAGCAGTGTCCGAGATAAAGATGGTGGAGCACATTCCTGACAGTGTAAATTCCCCTCTTGCTGCACTGCAGCTCTTCTGTCTGTTCAGCAAATCCCCTCTGCTGAGGGATGCTGAAAAAAGGAGGGAGAAATCAGTGGTGGGAAGCTGGGGAAAAGCGCTGGGCACCTCTCAGCAGAGCAGATGTACCAATTCCACTCAAACGCCATTCAAAGGAATGTCTAAAACCAAACTACAAAGCACATATTTAAATGTGAGTGTAAATCCAGCTCTGAGCGTGCAGATAAAGTAGAAAGGCTGCCTCCCTCCCCACGTGCCAGATCCAAGAGCGCAGCACAAGGAGTCTTTAAAGAGGTGGCTGCAGGAAGCCAAGAATTTTTCACTGAAATATCCATAGGATTTGAAAATTTGGGCTTCATCTGCGCCGTCTTTTATTTTCCCTAAAAAGAAACAAACAAACTCATTTTCCCTGATGAGCTTGTTCTGGCTTCTCAGGGGAATGGGAATTCAGCCCAGGAGGAAGCTGCTGTGGCCACATTCTCATGTGGGTTTTTCTCCTAGATGATGATGTCTCAGGACTGTAGGTTGCCCAGAGAGGTTGTGGGGGCTCCTTGGGGATCTCCAGGAGCCGCCTGGACATGGGGCTGGGCCCCCTGCTTGGGGTGGCCCTGCTGGGGTAGGGCTCGGAGCAGAAGGCCCCAGAGGCCCCTGCCAGCCTCAGCCACTGGGCCAGGCTCGGTGATTCTGGGGCCTGCCCTTCTGACACGAGCCATACGTGAGGTTTTGTGAGTAGACACAAGGAACATCTCATATCAATGAGCACTGATGTGCTAAATCCACGTAGCTCGCAACCTGCTCAGCCCAGAGCAAGATCAAACAAATGCCGCCCCACAAAACAATCTTTCACTGCATCCCTAGCCTTTAACAGCCTCAAACTTCCATCGTTTCCACAGCAGCCTGTCTTCCTTCTCACCAAACTCCAACCTAAGCCTCGCATCCATTCCACATGCCGCTACATGTGTCTCTTCACAGCAGCAGCCAGCTGCTTCTTATTGTGTTCGTGTCAGACATCTAACATTTCAGTGCTGTTTCTCATTCTGTTTCTGCTCAGGGCGGGGAAGCTCCCTTCTGCCCACAGGAATAACGTGCCGGCATTTCATTCCCAGCCCGTGTGATGATGTCCCACAAGCCAGATGTGCACGGTTCACACCTGCACAGCGCCGCGCCACCCCCCCCCATGCTGTCCTCGTCGCTTCTCACACGCTGTCTGCCAGCACCGAGCCTCCACACACACCAGGACTGTCTTGCAGACTCGTCAGGCTGCTTCTCTCTGTCTCCAAGGTGGGAATTAAACCAATGAAAAATCCGTTTTAATTCCATCCCTAAAAAGCACAGGAACTTTGTGTCCCACCACTTGCATTCGTCATATTAATTAACTTATATCCTGAGTGGCCTTCTCTAATGGTTGAGTATGTTTAACAGAAAAAGGATAAAACATCCTGTAGTGGGTTTACGTGGCAAGGTTTTGGTAGCAGGGGGCCATAGGGGTTGCTTCTGTGAGAAGGATCTCGAAGCTGCCCCATGTTTGGTAAGGGCCCCACTGCTGACCAGAGCTGAGCCAATAAGTGATGTTGTTTGCGCCTCTGTGAGAGCATATTTAAGACACCACACAGCAGCTGGGAGAGTGAGAGGAGTGAGGAACAGCCTTGCAGGCGCCAAGGTCAGTGAACGAGGGGGGAGAGGTGCTCCAGGCGCCGGAGCAGAAGTCCCCTGCAGCCTGTGGTGAGGACCATGGTGAAGCAGGATGTCCCCCGGCAGCCCGTGGAGCACGACGGTGGAGCAGGGTTCCACGCTGCAGCCCATGGAGGAGATGACAGTGGAGCAGGTGGACCCGCACCGACAGAGACTGCTGCCTGTGGAAGACCCCTGCCGGAGCAGATTCCAGGCCAGACCTGTAGGCCGTGGAGAGGAGCCCACGCAGGAGCAGGTGACCTGGCAGGAGCTGCTGCCCGTGGGGGTCCCAGGTTGGAGCAGTTTGCTCCCGAGGGATGGACCCCGTGGTACGGACCCATATCTGGAGCAGTTCTTGGAGAGCTGCTGCCTGTGGGAAGCCCACGTTGGGTCAGTTCAGCAAGGACTGCATCCCGTGGGTGGGACCCCACAGCACAGGGGACAAGAGTGACCGAGAAGGAGCGGTGGCAAAGGAGCGCTATAGACTGACCATAACCCCCATTCCCCCATTCCCCTGCTCTGCTCGGGGAGAGGAGGTGGAAGAGGGTGGATGGGGGGTGAAGGTGCTTTTAGTTTCTTTCCTTTGTTTCTCACTTCTCTAGCTTGTTAGTAAGAGGCAATAAATCTTACTATCTCCCTATGCTGAGTCTGTTTTGCCCATCACAATAATTACTGCGCGATCTCCTTGTCCTTATCTCAACCCTTGAGCCCCTTTCATCGTATTTTATCCCTGTTCCTCTTTGAGGAGGGGGAGTGAGAGAGCGGTTGTGGTGGAGCTCGGCCACCCACCCGAGTAAAACCACCTCACATCCCACAGAAGTAAATGGTGCTTTTATACCTGAATGAACTTCAGATTGTTGGTCACAGAGGAAACCTTGCGTCGCATGCAATGTGCAAGCTGCAGCAACTATATTGACATGGGGCAAGCTGGAATCAGGATGAAGTTCTGTAAGCAAGCTGGAGAGAAAATGAGCTTTCCTCCCTCCCCTTAACTCTGTTCACAGATCACTGCTCTGCTGAAACACCCAGAGCTGCTCACCATCACAGCAATATCTGCAGTTCAGTTCAGAAGCAATGGGATTACTCACAGCTTCACAAGCCCAAGTATGGAGGAGGGTTACTGCCCATCATACGTTCCCAATCACATCTCCGAACGACAAAATGCAGTTTTGGTTTAATATGCTCATGCAGCAGTAGGAAAGTCACACCTTCTGCAGGGATATGCACAAAGTTGCTCGTCATTGTTAACAGCAGGTGCAGAGCATGTGCCATCCACCATACCCACGGGAACCGGAATGGGTAGAAGTCCCCCAGTTTGCACTTTTTATTAGTTTATATATTATTTATTATTCCTGCTTGGTTAGAATGGAGTAACTGAGTTGATTTGATGGTCTTTGGGGTCTAGCTTTTAATGCTAAGTACCCACGGTGATAGAAAAAATAGGACATTCATTAACTATGTTTTAAAACACCTGATTAAAATAATACCTGATGCATAGCTAAACAAGAGCTAAAATAAATAGCTGATGTGCTGACATATGCATCATCTTAATGGGAGGAACAAGCAAATTAAGGAAATATTGTATAAAGGAGAGCAAGGGATATAATCTCATCTCAGATCGATGTCATCTTAATAAATCTTAATTAGTCGAAGATGACAAGTCAATTATAAATACATACTTATGAGAGGAAAGTTATGAGGAAGTTAAGCCTTTTCTTCACTTTTACAGCAAGCAGATTGCTTTGCAGTCCTCGTGCATGTTGTGTTGGATACTTGCTGTGTTTCCCAGCTCCTCTAGGCATCATTAAAAGTCACATACCTAATCTGAAAAGCTTGTGGATGACACAGGGTGAGGATATGGGATGAAGTCAGCTCACTGCATGTGCTGCACCTGCTGCAGAAGCTGAAGCCACCAAGGGACTGAGACATCCCAGCACTGGATTTCTGCTCAACACCTTGGTCTCCACAAGCTGGAGCGATGCCCCTGTGTTCTCTTTGTCTCTGGATTCCCCAAGGCCACCTCCTGCTCACTCCCCAACCTCAAAGCTTGGCCAGATGGCTCCCACCCTGTTTGCCCACATTCCCCAACTTGCCTGTCACAAGGTTATTTTTTTACAGAGCCTTTAGTCAAATTCCTCTCCTGCACTTTAAAGCAGTGTTTATTTTTTCCGTCTGTGCATCTGACTTCAAACACAGGTGAAAAACAGCTGAGGCCAAGAGGTCTGCTGGTGCTTACACACATTGCTGAGCAGATGGGCTTAGTCAAGGCTTTGCAGATGCAGGAGGCCAGTCCTTGTTATGAAAGGATGCTGCTGTGGATAGGGCAAACGATGGGGGAAAAACTATCCCTTAAAAGATCATTAGAAGTTTTGCTGCTGAGCGCAACAGCACCAGGGTTATAACCTGAGTACAGATTTGGAGCATCGCTGCTGTGAGAGAGCCCTGAAGGACTTAGCTAAAATCAATGGGAGTGTTAGAAATAAGCTCTCAATGCCATTTAAAAAAAAAAAAAAAAAAAAAAAAAAAAAGGGAAAACAGTGTGCTTGGATCTTCATAGGATCAGCATAACTGCTACAGAGAGGGACAAAAATGAGTTTTCAACACCTCTGTCTTTGAACATCTCTCCCATCTGTAGCTGCAGGGATTGGCAGCGGCAGCACTGACTGGTAAAATGTCACCACTGCACATGTAAACCCTATTAGAAACAAAAAATATTCCCTACGAGGGAAAAAATAAAGGTCAATCCTGTTTCAAAATATTTTCTGGAAATTGAATAAAATCTATTCCATTTTTTTCTTTAAAAATGAGGCATATTTTAAATGGGACCTTTTACACGTTCAGAGCAGAATTTTCATCCAGAAAGTCCAGGCCCTGATGTGCACCCAGTAAGGTATGGCTGTGACTGACTGGCCTGCAGGTTCTGCAAAAGTGTAAGACCAGTGTATTTAATCACACCATGGAAAGTAGAAAATCACTTTTACAAAGCCACAAAGCCCTCTTTAACTTGATCACACTGAGAGCAGAATAGAAACAAAACAAACAAAGAAAGAAACAACAAACAAACAAAAACAGATCAGAAGCAACTTATATTTCTTAATGCACTGCATATACTGTGTTGGCTTTTTTCTTCTAATCAAGTCATCAGCTCTTAGATCAAAACTGAACCTCCCTTAACTTGCTTGAACCTGTATGGTAAATTATAGGGCCAGACTCCAAAGTGATTTAATTTGCCTAGCCAATAGTTAACAACTTTGCAGTTTTTATAATTTTAACATGCACAAGTGTTTTAAGGGTAAGTCCTGGGAGGTGCTGGTGGGACGAGCTCCAGAAGGAGCTCTACAGCCTCACAAGGTCCAAAGTCAAATGAAAAGCTTTGACTTTGCTAGCTTGGTACAGAACTCCTTAGGTGCAGGATAAGCTGAGGGCTGTGAGTCTTCGTTTGTTTGTTTTGTCTGATGTTCTTTACATCTTGCTTTATCCCAACTACATCTCTCCAAAAGAAACAGCTGCAGCACAGTCTCCCGTTCCAAAAAGAACAGTTCCCTTCCTCCAGCTGCTTAGGCTGAGGACTAATCGTCACACGAGACTTCTGCTGAACAGATTTTCAATGGGCATGAACATTGCAGGAGGAAACCAAAGCATCGCTACTGACCCATTCAAACAGCAGCAGGAGCTTTAAAGATGTCCTTCATCCTGAAAAGCAATTGTTGTAAGGACCAGGCGGTGGGACTTGGGTAGGTGCTGCCAGGAGGACACAGGTCCTGTCTAAATTAGATGAGATGAATCCACTCGACTCTTTCCACAGGGCTCTACATTTGCTCAAGCTAACTGCTCATGTAGCCTTTGAGGGACATCTTACGTGAGACAAATCCTATTACTGATGCAGTAAAAGTAGGAATAAGTTGCTCCTGGTCCCGCTATCTCTGTCTGTTTGATCAGCAAAATGGGTGCAGAGACAGATCGATAGGCAGAGAAATGTATTACAGCAGACAGGATTTGTCCACACTTAGCCAGCTGTCTGGCTAAATAGCAGTATTGATCCTGTAAATAATGACATCCCTAAAACACCTAACTTATTCTTCAAGCAGTAAGTACAGGCCTCGGGGCATGGATGTCTCCACAGGATGCATTTTGCTTGGGAGAGGCAGCCATCCACTGCAGAGCAGCTACAGAATGGGGACTCTCTCCCATCTTAGTTATTTCTCTTCCATTATCCAAATGAAGGCTAGAAAGCTATCACACTTTTTCCCCCTCTTATTTACTGCATATTCAGTTTGGAACTTAGAGGATTACTTAATCCAGAAATGTGCAAGTTTTCTAAGCGACCATTGACTGAACAAGGTTTATTAGCCCCTTTATAACCAAAATGTTGCAAATCTGGAGGACTCAAAGCAGCTACAAGATGCATTACACACCTAGCTAAAAAAATGCCAAACCTGTGAATAAAATTTTAACTGAAATGTGGCAAGCCATTGCTGGCACCTCCAGTTGCACAATCCTGAGAGCGGAGGTTTTTAGGTTTTCACAATGATTCTTCTGCAACAGCTTCAGCTGATAAAAGCTTCACACTGACTCATCTTAATTCATGAGTTCTGGCTAAAATAAAAAGGGATTAAGCAGTTTTATTACACAGTATTCAAAACAAAATGATTTGCAGAGCATTGCTTGCACTGACTATACTGCATTGCCTTCCCTAATACAAATAATACAATAATAGCTGTTATATACAATAATAGCTAATACAAATGCCCAAATGTTGGCTCGAATTTCAAATATTACAGTAAAGTAAAACTGAAGAGGACTTTGCAGATAACCACTGATGTTACTGTAAGACAATCTGGTTGTCCTTCCCCATTAAAAGTACTTCCAAATTAGTTAAGTAATAGCTATAGAGACAATTACATAGAGAAAAAATATATTATATATTTATATATTATGTGTATATATAAATTATCGAGAGAGGCAACACACCCCATGCCAGGAGGGCTGGGATTAGATGATCTTTAAGGTCCCTTCCAAACCAACCCATTCTATAATTGCATTTATTTTCTGTATTCCCAGTGTTAGGAAGAATTCTGATTCCCCAGTTCATTTTGCAGTATAAAATTATCTTTATTTAAAACCCAGATTAAAAGGTCATTGCTGATGAGATATTAATACTTCTGAAGGGTTTGAAGGTGCTGGTCACTTCCATTAACCTGCCAGTTGCCCTCTGATAGGAACAGAGCACATGGAGATGAACATAGCTGTGATATCCAGATGCCTTCAAGCAACACTGCCAAAATCAAGTTACCCTGGGAAGAAATAGAGGCTAATAAGTAAATACATAAATAAATAAATGGATGGAAAATATCCATTGGTTACAGAAGACCAACCCAAGTACAAATAACCCATCCTCGGGGACTTTCTACTTTTTGGGGAAGCCAACGCCAATTTGACTTCACAACCATGTATGGAGAAACATTTAACTATAGACTATATAAAAAAGCCCTAGAAACGCTCATGCCATACTTGGTGTCCACTTCTGGTGGACATTTCTCCAGGTAATTGCAGGAGAGCAGAAAAGGGGGTACAATTCAGGGTTGGATCCTTCCAGCCCAGGCATCCCTGCCAAGCCTTGGAAGATCAAAAAGTTTCATTTCATACCGGAGGTAGAAAACATTATCACCAGAAATACCCTATAGTTTATAGTCTAATAAAACAGGCAATGAATACTTGACTTAAAAGACTAAATTACTATCGCTGCTTACATCGGGTGCACTGGATGGTGACGGCATGCTGAGGATGCTGTTATCCCAGACGGATCAGTAACTGCCGAGAATGAGTTTCTGAGCTTCATTTCATGACTGTGATTCCTTCATATGAACATAAAACTGAAGGTAACCATGAGTGCCCACTTATAATTTAGTAAGGATAAGCCAGACAGATTTACAGTTTCTTCTACTAAACAGCTGTTTAAAAGCGAACCAGTAGCGGTCTTAATTTTTTGGCTGCTTTTCAGTGACACCGATGAGACTGACTTCATATCTGTGACAATATGGGCATTTGGACCTGGCAGATTTGTGTTTAAGGCCAGGAAGTCTGAGCCTTAACAATCTTTTTAATGTCATTTTTTTCCAAAGTGTATCCAAATGTGTTGAAACCCAAGAAATGAAGTCAACAGGGAACTATTTTAGCCAAATCTTAGCAGACATTGTTTTTATTGTTCAATGGAAATATGTTCTTAACTGCTAGCATAGTTTAAAAAATTCTGAGCCTTTCCCCTGTGGATGTTACATTTTTATTTTATTTTATTTTATTTTATTTTATTTTATTTTATTTTTGTGCTGCCGTACCAGCTGAAATTTAAGAGAAAATTCAGGAGGAAGAGGTTTGTTGGAGGAGAACGGGGAGGTTCTGCAAGCAACCTCAACAAAGACGACAACGAAATAACTCCCATTAATGATAGCTGCCTGTTCTCGTACATGTCTGAAATAAAAGCAATTTGTACCTGCTGCCATCTCAGCAGAGAAAAGCATTTAAATAGCTGCTTGTTCTTCAATTATATTAGATTTTGGTGTATTCGTTATGAGCCATTGGATTATGACCTGGCCCCATCCTCACTAAGCTGTATTTAAAACCAAAGGGAATGGTGAGCTCCTCTTTGGAAACCAATACTCGTGTAAGGACAAGAGGAAGACAAGATTCAGTTTTTAAGCAAGGAATTAAGATAGTAAGACAAGTGTCATACTGTCTAGATTTACAGTGGGATTTTTCAATTTAATGTGACAGTGCCAAATACATTACATTGGGATTAAACTGCATAGGTTATTAAATCCTGATTACCAAAAGGCAGTGCACTGTAGCAAGCAAATAACTCACAAGTTACTGAAATTACAGCTTTGAAAACGTTTTAAGGGAATTAATGTTTAATTAATGATTTTGATTTGTAAGGCCTTCCAGTAACAGCTTCACTAAGAGAT
Organism: Oxyura jamaicensis; assembly: GCF_011077185.1. Lineage (NCBI taxonomy): Eukaryota > Metazoa > Chordata > Aves > Anseriformes > Anatidae > Oxyura > Oxyura jamaicensis. The sequence goes on along the minus strand of NC_048896.1, from coordinate 90,839,467 downwards.
TACACAAACCTGCCAGACACCGTAAGCAGAAAGGATACGTGATGTTACTGGTTTTATAATCAGCCTTGCACTGGAATAACACCGCGAGGGAAGGAGGAGGTTCATGCACAAAAAAAGGGACTGTTCCAGTTAGTAGGCACCTCAACTTCTGTGATTTTTTTTATATTATTTTTTGCGTGATCAAATTTATCCATCATGTTTATAATATCACAGCATGAGATGAACTTTGAATTTAGAGTGATCCAAGAATATCCCTAATTCAACCTCCCAAGTTAACTTGGACATTAATGTGCAGGGATGTTTACAGGCCTAAGATGATTGTTCAAAGTTAGCACCGTGCTGCTGGCTTCTTTTTGGTGCTGAATGCTGACTACTGACATTCTTTTTCTTCCACTGAGTTTCATTTCTGCTACTGACTTTCAGAAATAATACACACGTTATACACTTTATAATTTTCCGACATGAGATCCGCATGAAACCATGACTGTTTGTTACAAAACTTCCTTAAACGAAGAAATTTTTGTACAAACTTTTCTTTTTTCCTTAATAGTTTAAGTGGTTTCTAAAATGTATGTAGTTTCCTAGAAAAATCCAGGTCACTCTTTAGCTCACCACCTTTACCGTGATGATCTGACGTTATCTTCACAAGGCTGTAATTGTAATTGAGGGACTTTGGAAGATGTACGTGTGACTGCCTGTAAAAATGCGAACAGGAAAGTCTATTGAACTGAAAACGATAAATATTTGGTACCAGTTTTCCTGCAGGGATGACCTTACAAGGACTGTTCACCAGCAGAACACTGGGGACCTGATGGTAATTTATAGTGCCAAGTCAGGAGATCGGGACATTTAAAGCTGACCTGTGGAGTGCTGTAATTCGGCTGGGGCTTTACTCAGTTCTGATTTTGGTGCGTGATAGAGATACGGGGTTGATACAAAACCCACTGAAGTTATTGGGAAGGGAAATGCACAGTCTTTAGTAGTCTGAGGTTAATAAATAAAGAAATGGCTTTCTAAAGTTCCTCTTTTTAACCTGAGATACAGGACATTTTTGCTATTGTATTGAGTAAAATAGAACTGCCAAGAGGTTTGGGGGGCTTCACAAGGCTTGATACATTTGAAAAGTCCCTTTGAAAAAAGTGACTTCTTCCTCATTTCTTCCTGCAGCAGCTGGACCAAAGCCAAAGCCACCAGAAGGTATCTGGTTAAAGACATCCGACATACATACTCCTCCAGACTTAGCAACTTTATCCAGATAAGCAACGAGAAGGCTTTCCTTGGTTGCAAGATGGACCTGGCTCTATGTTTAAAAGGTATCAATACCCATTACAGCTTGTTAATAGTCATTACAGCTCATTTTTCTCACTGGTTATGTGATCATTTTTCTCCTTATCACTTGGTTTGGCTTAATACACAGAGCAAACATCCTCTGTGCTGCCTGCTTAATTATTTCCATCTCTTTGTCCAGTGTCTCAGCGCAATAATTATGTCAGCGCATAAAACTAGTCCTACAGGACAACAGCAGGAACCTGACAGAAAGAGTTGGTTTAAAACATGAAACAAGGTGGTTCACTTTAACTAAGCACTCAATTTTGTTCTCCTTAGTTTAATTAATTCAACTTAATTATTTAACCTGCTAACCAGAGGTTAATTTGATTGGATCTGAAGCACTCTATTATGATATTTATATCGGTTGGTGTTTCTTTTTGGAATGTGCCTCGTGTTTTATTACCGCTTGTCCTCATTAATTTTAGTGCTGCTGTTGATCTTTCTTGAAACGTTTGTTTTCTCCAGGGCCAAGTTAATCCATAATTCAGCGCTAATTGTAAATCAGCTGCGCGTTACCCGCTGCGCTCAGTGCTAAAAGCAAGGCCAGGGTTGGTGTGCAGGGGATGGATTGTGCCCTCTTACCGTGGTAAGCTTTGGGTAACAGGAACTGCAGTGATATCGCACCCTAAATACTCACAGCTACTCTGCCTTGGGTGTTAAAAGGAAAACTTCTTCCATTTGCTTTTTAATTATTTTTTTTTGCAGTGCCATCTTCTAAAAACACATCCCTGCTCTTCTTCCTGAGCAGGTTAGGATAGCATTGGCAGCCCTGCCGCCTCTAAGAAAGGCTTCTTAAGGCTATTTTAGACAGCACCTTAAAAAATAAAAGTCAAAAAGCAAATGCCATACTACAAACCGCCCAGGGTGTTAAAATCCAATGCAACAAACACAAACTCAGGCCCAGGAGTTGCTGGGAGAAGCCCACTGATGTGCTCACAGGTGAACTGCCCCCTCCCTGGATGGTCACAGCGTGTCAGGGAGCCCAACAGCCCCCCACTAGCTGCGGGGCAGCACCAGACCCTTCTGCATTAGGTGGATTTTGAGTCAAGGTGCCCTGACCCAGAACACATCCACGGACCGAAAATCTCAGCTGGAGGACTTTCCACAAAACCTGCATAAAAATCAGCACAAAGCCTCCAGACCTGGTTCAGATCCCAATTTTTCTCCGTCTCTGCAGATTTTAATTCCATCCGTGCAGTACATCGAAGTCTGCATGTACAGCCCATAGCCCAAGACCTGCTCAAAGTGCCCCCAGCAGGGACAGCTGCCACCAAAGCAGCAGGCTGTGCCACGAGCATCCCAAGCACCCCGAGAAGCTGGAGCATTAGACTTGCCACGTTCAGGCTCCGATTTAACAAGCCCCTGCTAAGCACAAAGCTGAATGAGATCACGTCTGGTGCGGGGCCAGGAAGTAATGGTGCAGTAATGGTTTTATTGGCTTTTTGAGAAGGAGCTGTTTGACTTCAGAGAGTCAACAGCAACGTTGGCTCCCGCTAATCTCATTTTGAGAAGCGTGCTGTGTGAGAAGCAGCTTCCTCACAAAGCTTTGCTTGATTGCTCTCTGTTTATCCAGGATTACATTAGGAGCCCGAGACTATCTGAAAGCAGCCCGTGGCAGTCGAAACAGAGCTATGATTTTGGGAACGGCTTCTGCAGCATCAGATTTGCGAGAAGAGATGCTCCAGCCTTTCCAGCAAGTTGGTGACTGGGTGGCAGCCAGGGTGCTCAGTACAAAGAGGTTCAGAATTCACAGAATAGATGTGCGGAAAGGGGAAGATTTAAAGGCATAAAAATAGCTCCTTTTTTGTGAAAAAGGAGCTGTATTTTCCATGCCCAAGATTCAGACATGCGGATTTAAGACAGGCACGTGGTAAGTGCTGCAGCTAACACGTGATGATTAGAGAAGGGTTATTTGAAAATAATGTAGTGTATTTACCTTAAGCAAAAAGAAATCAAATGCAACAGGGTGAATTTAGCTTGGGTGAAGTGCTGTTCTAAGGGAAAAATGCAGGCAGAAACTTTTAATGAAACTAGAGCATAAGTCAGCCTCATGCTACCTTAGAAATGAAATCACCACCAGACCTGGTATAACAGTTCTTTATTTCAGTGTCTCTAACACAAAAAAAAGGGCTTGCATTTTGACATCAGAACCATGCAAAGCACCTGTACACAGGGAACGATATATCGAAAGAGTGTCTCCCTCCTGCTACATATGGTAAATTTAGGCAGGAAGACTCGGTTTTCCTTCGCATTCTGCTCTATCCTTCCACAAATCAACCAGCTGCGAGAGGTGATCATTAACCTTCATTCCAAACCAGTAATTTGCCACAGAGCAGTATTCTGCACTGCCCCAAGCTGCTCATAAATGCTCCTGTAAACATCCTCCAGGACCCTCAGGTTCTGCTCTCCTTTTACAAGGATGAAGTTCTGAACATCTCCAGCTACTGGAACAGGCTTTAACAGAGGTACTGGATTAATGCAGTTGTAGGAGAACAGATTTTGGCTCAAAGGATGAAATGTCTCCTCCATACAGAGGCCCAAAAAGGCCCTTATCAATGTCCCAAGCACAGGGACGCAGAGACCACAGTGCCCCCAGGCTCAGAGATTTGTCATATGCACAGAGGATTAATGAGACATCCCGACTATTAAAAAACAGTGGTGTAGAAAAAATAAAAGGCATAAAATACCGAACCAAAAAGGTTCCAAATAAGGCATCAGCAGGTCCCAACTGGGTGTGCTCCCGTTATGCACATCATCCTCCCAGCCAAGGTGGCTAAGAATGATGCATTGGGATTGTATTTCTGACCTCAGTCGTTGAGGGCTAAGAGCAGCCCGAAGGGTTCAAGTTCTGTTCAAAAAAAAAAAAAGAAAAACAAAACAAACCAAAAAAAAACACAAAACAAGAAGTATTATTTTTGGTAAATATTTCTTAGAAAATCAAAATGTGAAAGCAATTTGTTTAAATGATTCTTTAAAAAAAGACAACATTCCTGTAAAGTAAAAATATATATATATCTAGAAATAGAATATAATTTTTTTTGTTTTTTTTAAAAAAAGACATTCAGTATCACATCAGCGGATTCTGATCAACTCTCCGTCCGCCTCCTGCGATACCCGCTGCTCGTTAAGGCAAAACGTCAGGCTGGCACCATTACGACAGCTGAATCCAAGTGGCCCAAGGCGAAGCAGAGCGGGCAGCGCACCGGCGTCAGCGGGGCTGCTTCTCCCGCACGCTGACCGAGCCGTCCTCCATGCCGAAGTACACCACCTCTGCCATGTTGATGAACAGTCCCGTCTCCACCACACCTGGGAACGAGAACGTTAATGCCAGAGCTGCCAGAGGTTTACAGAAATGTGTCCAGCCTGGGTGACTTGCAACAGCCACACCGGCAGCACCCGGGAAGCCTTTTCTTCACAGCCAGACTGAGGAAATTCTCTACAGAGACTAAGAAACAGCTCCCAGAGCTCTCCATGATGTTCACACCACCCCAGCCACCACCTTTACACTAATAAAACCACAAACAAGGCATTTTCAGCTGTCTGATGACCCACAGGATTCAAAGGAAGCCACACAGCCACAGACTTACCCACTTTAGTTTTTAAACATGTCTGAAAAATTACCTTCTTAGAGTACACCTGGATAACACTTGTTCAGATGTTAAGACACAGCAGATCTGCTGCTGCCTCTGCAATTTGTAGCCCATTACCAGGTGTGCTTCTGGTTTCATTTAATTATGTAATTATGGGGTGCTCATAACTTCACAGTGGTCACTGAGCAGCAGCCAGAGCCCATAAACACGCAGGCTACTGGTTTCCAAACCAGGCAGGTGGAGGATGCAAACCAGTGCCATGGGTTCAAACAGAGCCTCCAGGCTTTCCTCCTAGCCAGCAAGAGACTCCTCTAGGAATCAAACCAAAACTTCCTCTGGGAGAGGGGCAAAAAGCCAGCTTTTCACATTGCATAAACCTTTGATACCACAGAGATTACGGCCACAGAAAAGCCCATGAGAAGTTAATCACACTGTCTACAGGGAATTAAGGGCAAAATGGATTTGAGACCAAAGATCAAGGAGGAAGAAAAAAAAATAGCATCAAAGCGATGCTCATCCAGTTGGTCCTTCCTTATACAGACAAAGGAAAAGCTCTGTTTTGAGGCACACAAAATCCTCAAGCAACTTTAACGCTGGCAATTTGTAGCGATGCACAGTTCCACAGCCCCCAGTGACCTTTCCAGGTGGCAGCTTGCTGGTGCACGTGGCACTCAGCATGCCAAAACCCTGGTCCCATACCAGACCCAAAGACAGAGGCCACCGATACTCAGAGCCAGCAGCGAGACTGCTGGGTGAGCCCACGCACGCTGGCTAGGATATGGAGCACAGCACCAGGGACAGCCCAGCCCAGCAGCACTCGCTGGTTCATTTACATCAGCCACTGGTTTGTTTAGATCTGCTCCTGCCAAAGGTCTGAACCTGCCATCTACTGTTGGCTGCGAGCAAGTGCCAGGTAATTATTCAGACCGCAGGCACCAGGACAAGCCAGGGCAGAGGTAACACCCTAGCAGCTTGCTCCGAGAGTTGGAGAAAAGAAAATGGGTTTGTTTTCAGCAAGTCAGCCTTCTAATACGCATTGAGGGAAGCAAAGCCACTAAACAGAAGCAGCTTAAAGTTACTGGGGACTCTTCAACAAGCCTAAATTCATGGCCTCTGGCTGGTCTTACGTTTTAATCATGGTGCCAGGACAATATTTTGCCACTTTGCAACAGGATCCCAACCTGCTCCTATGTGTTCTGGCAATACATAAGCAGTAGTGCAACTAAAGGCAGAACTGCTGTGCACTGCAGGGGCAGGCAGTTATCTGGGATGAACTCAAAGATAAAAAAGACAACGACGTATTCAAAAGCTGGCCAGATTCAAGAGCAGATTTTGCTAAGACCTCCAGACAAGATAGCCAGATGAGGCTGAGCCACACTTCGTCTGCTCAGGAGTCCTTGCAGAGAAGCTGTTCCATTTGCAAAAAGTATCTTTGGCCACTGCTTCTCTTTTGCACATAAATAGCTAAAACAATAGGTACGATAGACTGCAACCTGACAGCAAGGTGAGCCCCCAGGACTACACAACTGTAATGAGATGGAGCTGTAAGCAGTTTCTGCATACCACAGCCCAGAGCAAAAACAAAAATAACATAGCCCAGTGCAAACCCCTTGCTCCTGAGTCCACCAGTGGTTCCATTAAAAGCTTCTTGCTAAGTGGACACAAGGAGAGTAAGGAAGAGAATAAGACTGGCGTGTCTAAAATGCAAAATGGTGTACACACACACACACACAATCCCAAGGTCAGGGTTTTCTAGTATGGACCAAGCCTTAGCCAGTATTTGCTCTTTAGTTACAGACATTACCTGGTATCATTTTGATGGCAGTGTTCACTTCGCTCCATTCATGAACCTTGTCAAACTTCCAGTCCAGGATGAAGTTCCCGTTGTCCGTCACCACGGGGCCCTGGGAAACAAACCCATCTGTCAGCACCGTGAGCTCTTTTCCTACCAAGCACAGCGAGGGACTGTCACGGCCTCGCACCGGGAGCTGTCCCCGCTGCAACAGTTTAGAGAAAGTCATCATTCAAGTAAAGGAGGGCAGTGCACTGCTCCACAAGAACAATAAGCCTGTAAGTAAAACCACTGCCCCTTGCAACTGTGCCTCCTGCATTCTTCTGCATACAGTTCACAGATAATGCAGAAGCTGGAAATAATGATGCAATTTCATCACTATGGTAGAGGATCCTTTTCGCAAGAGTAAAACCAGATGAATGTCCTAAAAAGGCCACCATATGCAACTGAAGCCAGAACAAGACCCCCTACCCCAGCAATAAGGGTGTGCCACACACTGCTGGATGCCATGGAGAGTTTTTGAAGCTCCAGAATTGCTGGCCTTCAGTGTCCCAGATGTGCTCAGCACGCTCTCAAGCCCAACAGTTGGGTCATTTCAATAAAGCCAAGGCAGCTGGGGCTGAGAACAAGGTGTCTCAGTAGCTCAGAGCAGGGTTTGTGACCACACATGCCAGCAAGGACCACAGCAGGAAGAAAAGCATCCTCCAAGGTCACAGCTCGTGCTGGTGCAGCACCAAAGTGCATTCCCTGGGAGAGGCAGGTCACAATTCATGGTGAACAACTGGTTTGCTCTTTTCAGGCTCCTAAACACAGCCCCTCAACCTCTGGCCAAGGGATGAAATGCCCCAAAACCAAGTGCTCAGCCTTCAGGCATTAGCTCCAGCTGTTCCTGCAGACAGCTCTCTTCTTCCCTGGCTAAGGCCCACTGCCCCAGCCAGGATAGAACAGTGGCAGTGGAGACAAAGCAGCTTCAGCTTTAATTTAGTCTGCTCTTGCTTTGTGTGGCACACAGGAGCCCGAGATCACCAGGAGCTGCCCACCCAGCTGAAGATACATTGGCAGCACAGACTGCCCTCCAACCCCCAAACATCCCTGCAGAGCAGCAGGTCAAGTATTTGTGCGTGAGATGGAGGCCCCAGCAGGACAGAGAGGGTTCCCACAAACACAGCCACCCATGCTTTGAACAGAGAGACCCAGAGCAGCCCTCAGGTGTGGCCTTGGCAATCCCTCTTCTCCTTGTTCAGGGTTGCTAGCTCTGAGAGACCAGAGAGGCACTCCATGAGCACCCCCAACATGTAAACACGCAGTTCGTTAACCGAAGTGTAATTGGGGGGAATTACACAAGGGGCCAGATTTAATCAGATGAAAGGTCACGGTCAGGTGGCTCCTTTGGGCACCCAGAGCCGATCAGGGCCACTCACCGCTTTGCTAACAGCCATCCGCAGCTCTGCAGCACCCCCAAAGTTTTTGGTCAGGGCTCTGGTGACAGGGACGTAAGCCATGGGGATGACTTCAATGGGGATTCCCTTCTTCCACTGCTCCCCGAGACTCTCTGATTTTTTCCTGAGGACAGGGTTTGAGGTGGGATTAGTGTCAGACATTACATTGCTACCACAATTAACTAACACAACACGCTTACCACATTCCCTCTTGCAAATCCCTCATGTGTAAGGCTCTAGAGAGCAGAGCACTCAGTTTGCACATGCATGTGTGCAGGAAGAACAAGTTTAACGTGCAAAGCTCTGCTCATAAGCCCCATATTTACACACTTTGGACAAACAGGACAGAAGTTGGCTTCTCTGCAGCCTCGTGGCTGCACGCACAGAAGGGGAAATTTATTCTGTACCAACAATCACTGTGCTCAGAAAGAATGGAGCAGCCGTTTCCCCACAAGCTCCACTGACACGTAAGCAGGCCTGCTGAGTTGAAAATTAAGGAAAAAGGGCCAGATTCAATTGCTGAAGCACTGGGAATCAGGCTCATCTCCACTTACCCCTGCTTCCCCTGACCCGCTGGAAGAACTGTAATAGCCTAACACGGGACCACCCAAATCCTCCCACAAGACAGAGGTGTAACAAATCGTGGTATTTACCTGTAATCGGCAATAACAATGAAGCATTTTGCATATCCTGCAACTATCTTCTCCTGCGTCAAGCAGCCACTGCAAGGGAAAAGAACAAAACGTCAGAAAACTTCGGACTGCTCCTCGGTGCAGCCCCAAAGCCACCCACCACCGGCGCCCCACGCAGACGCACGGACAGCAAGGCTCACCCGCCACCTTTGATAAGGTTGAGGTTTGAGTCCACCTCATCTGCTCCATCAATGGCAACGTCAAGCTGTAGGGAGAGAAGAAATTTGGTGTGGAAACCTCACCCACACGGCCTCAAGGTGCTGCTCTCAGTGAAGACAGGAGGTGAACTTGTGGTCTCAGGGGACCACCCGGGGACAAGCCCTGCTCTTCCTGGTCACCTCGTGGTGTTGGCGGTTGGGATTTTAGGGCATTTGTGGTCTTCATGAAATGGAGGAGCCCGGTTCAGCAGACAGAGACGGCATCCTGTCCCTGCAGTCCCTGCCCAAGTCACCCTAAAACCCAGCCTCACAGCCAGACCACTGCTTCGAGCAAACTCAAAAGCTCCGGGGAAAAATAAACTAAGCCGGTTCTCTCCCGTCCTGCAGCTTTTGTCCCCAGGGAGGACAGACGAGCCTGGTGCTTTAGGAAGGAGCAGGCTGAAGGCAGGGCAGGTGAGGTCTCGGTCCCGCTTACCTCTGGATGTCGGTCCAGGTCACTCAGCGTTAAGCCGTTCTGCAGGATCAGCTGCCGGGCCTGCACACCAAGAACACAGCGAACACCATTTACCAGGGGCAGGGAAGGAAAACAGCCTTGTGGGGTCGTTCCCCCCACCTCAGCAAGGATGGAGGCCCCCTAGGTGGCCTGCAGGACTCCGTCCTGAGCTCGTGGAGAGGCCGTGGCCAGCAGCAAGGCACGGCAAGGAGAAAACGCTGCTTCCACACCGGATTCTTTTATCCAAATAACGATGATTTGAACTCAAATGCTCAGGTGGTGCAAAGCCTGAGTGCAGGTCTCTCCATCCTAAAGAGCAGGAAGCCCCATCAGCTTGGTGGGAGACACCTGTGTCTAAGCATGACGACACATATGGCATTTTTGAGTCCTGTATTTTCCATTTCAGCTTGGACATTATGGTCCCCTGCACCCATCTAGCCCCTCAGATTTCCTTTGGCTGAAAAACGGGAGCAGGAAAACGAATTATTTGCACCGTAGCGATATGGGGCTAACGATGAAAGCGTTATTCATATCGGAAAGAAACAAACACCAAATGAAAAAGTGGAAAGGAAACGCACAGCTCATGGCAAAAGTGTGGGAAGCCTCCGGAAACAGCAGCTTAGTGGCCCCGACTGACTTTTACTGAAGTAGCCGTGCATTTCCCTCTAGTGGCAATATGACACAGAGCACCTGGAGCTACTCTCCCCTTTATCCACCTGTTTAAATCTAAGATGAAGCTTACAGAACCTTAAATGGGTTGAATTCTCTGTTGCAAATCACTGTTTGAGTGAGAGTCCCTCCTTGCATGAATTCTGCTCGAGTCTGAGCTTCTGATTGTGCTGTGGCTATTCCGAGAAACCCGTGTCACAGCCCGGATGAACTCATTCCCAGCAATTTTCCCCACTTACAAAGTGCACCAGTCACACGTAGGGGCATTCCAGAACCGTTAGGAAGAATTAGATAGTTCTGGCAAGGAGAAACAACTTGTATCTTTTCTATTTCTCCATCATTTTACAGCATGCAGTTTTAACACCCATGGGCTGTGGGCTCTTGATCAAACTGTGCTCTGGGATTGCCCCGAGGGCTCACAAAGTACAAAAAGACCCCCGTCAGTGGGTGCACATTCGTGGCGTTCGTGTACGAAGATTTCAGGGATCTGGGAATTGAAAGCATTGGAAAACACTGTGCTGCACATGCAGGCCAGATCCTGAACAGGCTCAGAGCGAGCGGCGTGGAAACGAGGTGGCTCTCCCTGGGCCCTCTGCTTGCAAGGCGATGAGAGCAGGCCGGCACAAATCAGCAGCAGAGCTCCCACAACGGGGGGCAAAGTGGCAGGACCTGCGCAGCGCTTGCACGCCCCCAGACGAGCGGGTTAAGCCCGCTTCCTTGCCCAGCCCCGGGGATCCAACATGCAGTCCGGAGCACTGCGTTAGCTGGCCGGAGGACGGGTCCTTTGGGGATTAGACGAGTGACGGGTCGCTGCCAACACGGCTCTGGCTCCGTGCTCTCGGCACGCGTCCGGGTGCAAAGGAGAGACAATGCAAAAGCCAAGGGACGGATACTTACCCCGGCACTAGCTTTACTGATGGTGATGGAATAACCCAACCTTACAACAGGGAAGGGAGAAGAATAAAAGCCCACTGAAAGCAATTCTTCCTTGCCAGTGACCTCAGGCAGCCATTTACACCTGTACGTAGCGAAAATAAGAGGCTGTTTTGCTGACCTGGGAACGCTTCCCTGCGAATTGGTTGAGGTCTAAGAGACTGCACAAGATACGAGGAAGCCCCACACCTGGGGGATTTGGGCTCGTGCGGGTGTGTGACCTATCTCCTCCCTTTACCAGCAACCTGGGTGTTTTACTGGGAAGAAACTGATATAGATTTAAAATATATATATATTTTTTACTTGTAGTTGTTTGAAGCAGTTTGCTTTATATCCAGTTTGCCACTGGTTGTTTGCAACTGCTGAGAAGAGAGAGCCTCATGTTTAAAGAACAAGGGCACAAGGGTGTTAAGTTTTCACAAGGTTTTAGGATAATTTAGGTTGGCCTCCATCCAACCTCCAGCTCACAGCAGGGTCAGCTACCAGGCTGCTCAGGGCTTTGCTACACAAACCTCTGAAACTGTGCACGGCCCCTCTGGGCAGCCTGCCTCAGCGCAGGATCGGCCTCACGGTGACAAAGTTGTGACAAAGGTACAGTCCCAGAATCCACACCAGGACTGAGAAAAGGACAGATGTCCAATTCCCAGACTGGAGGATTGCCACCCAGCCTTGAAAACCCCGCGGGTGGCCCCTGTCCCACAAGCTGGAACCGTCTCCTCTCCCCACCCTAAGGGGACAAGGTGCACAGCTGTTCCTCTGCAGCACGTTTCCACCTCAGGGAACAGAGGCAGAGAGACCAAAGGCATTTGCCTGAAGGCACAGAAGCAGCTCAAAAGCTTCCTGAGCAGCTCTGTGTTTTACCACAGAGCCACAATTCTTCCTCTCCCTGTCAGCTTCTCGACAGCTAAGTTGGTATGAGCTGATCCCTGCAAAAGTTGCACTGCAAAGGAAAAATTAAGCTGATTTCTCTCCTGCAATTTCTTGTAAAACCCAGCTGATGCACGCTGTCAGGCTCCTGCTGAAAACACAAGAGCTTGTGCTGTGATTTTTACAGCTTTCAGGGCCTGGTACAGAATCAGGAAAGGAGACTCAGTGTCTCCAACGTGTTTTGCGTTATGAGCCTGCTTCACCACAGCCAAAGGAAAGATGTTTGTGAGCATCTGGACTAGAAGAAAACAAAGGAGGGAAGCGCTCACCTGGAAGGACGTAGGGATGCAGACAATTGCCAGGTTCTCTTCTTTAACCCGCTCGGCTGGAGGAAGAAAGCAGAAGCCTTGGTTTGTGCGTTGCAGAAGGAAACACAACACACCAACTCTCACTTTAAGGAATCAGCTCAGAAAAGCCCCTCTGAATCACCGCAATTACTTGCTTGGCTTACAAATAAATCAGTCACGCTCAAAATGCCAACAGGTGCCACCCTGCAGAGGCTCAGGCTCTGTTTCTGCAGCAGTGTTTGAACACCCACCCGAGCCCAGCCCCGGACACCACGAGCCGTTAACCTTTGGGTCTTCAGCAGCGGAGGAGCGAGGGTTGTGCCTCATCAGCAGCTCCTGGGACATCGGCCCCGCTCCCCTGTCTCGCTCCATTAGATGGGCTTTGCTGTGCTCCTTGTAAACAGAGCCGCAGCAGCTGCCTGAGAGGTTTTCTGGCTTGTTGCCTTGGGGACATCGCGTCCATTTCTTATAAATCATTTAAATATGCGGCAGGGAAAGGATTAATGAAACACGGTGTTCCATTAAAAGGAAGGAAAGATTTCTTCCCCCGGGTTAATTTCAAATGATGAAAATCTATCAGGACGGTATCACTATGGACAAAAATGTGATTTTAGTAAATACAATGCAACAGCCATCTCATCAGAACACGCACGTGGGCCACAGGCTTCAAGGCACTGCAGCCCTGCACGGGTGGAGGATGCAATAGATGGGGCCACGTGCTGTTACAACACATCTCACATTTCTTTTGAGATCGAACCCAGGTTAAAGTTGGAAGTGGCTGTAACACGGAGCCAAAGCCAGGCAGCTGAATGGCAGCTCCTGAGCCACCTCCCAGACAAACATGTGCAGGACACACATGGCACAGGGTGATGTGGGTGCGACAGGCAGGTCACACCGCGATCCCTCCTGTCCCCTGCCCTGCGCTCTGCCCGAGGAGCTGGGAGTCACTTTGCAGCCACAGCAGCCGGAGACACACCAAGCTCTGCTTCCAAATGAGAGTCCCAAGGCCAAAAGGGAACTTTAAACCTCGGTGCCCACCGTAATGAAGCATGAGGATAATTACCCTCACATTCACTTGGCAAAATGCGTTTGCTTCACTTGAGAATTTTGCAAAGAGGCTGAAAATTTCTGAATCACACCCTGAGCAAATCTGCACCTCGAGGCAAGCAGATCAACCAGGCTGCAGGGTGTAAAAAAGGAGGCACAGCAGGGTGTCATTCCTTGCCCTGCTTACACCTCAGCAGGACCCTCAGCGTGAATGCCATGCGAGCTGCAGGCAAACGGGTTAACAGCAGCAGAGCAGCTGCATGGCCCGAAGCCACAAAACAAGTCAGGACCGGGCAGAGCCGGAAGGTTTTTAGCTCCAGTTTGCGGCGGGTGCCAGTAAAGCGCATCGCCTGGCCCTGCGGGGAGAACAGGTGGAAAGCACTGCCCTGCTGAGCAAAGCCGAGGGAATCAGTCCCTCCTCGGGGCTCCCTGTGCAAGAAGTTTGGAGCACAAGACCCGGCTGTAACCTCCAGCTTCGAGCAGGACAGGGCAGCGGGTGAATACACCCAGTGTATGAGCACAAGCTCTGCATACGCCTGGTTTACAGTTATTTGGGGCAGCTGGACAAGGGGGCTTTCTGGAGCAGGAGCGACGTGAAGGGGAGCACCCTACCTAATCGATGCACCGCGTGGACAATCGTGGAACCGCTTCCGATGCCAAGAACTTGGTTGTTCTGCAGATCAAAGAGAGACGGGAGAGCTGTTAGTGGGGCACGGTGCAAGGCCTTTGCTCTTCCAGCAGACTCTGTATTTTGGGCACATGCAAGGGGAACCTTGCCCGGAGATACTCGCTGACAGCGTGCTTCAGACAAGGAGAGGAGCTCGCTCCAGCACAGCAGGACTGCTGCCTGCTCTCTGTGAGGGTGGCTGAGGGATTTTAAGCAACTCACTCACTTCTTGCAGGACCTGAGCTCGCTAAATACCGCTGGGTCTGGCTCTCAGGGTGCTCAATGCACGCTCACCGCTGGTCGCTGGCAGCATCAGAGGCAGCCTCAGCAGCAGCATATGGGGGTTTGAATTCCAACTAATCCTTGAGGGACTGTGAAGAGGGCAGCCAAAACAACAGGATTTTTCCTCCCCCACAAAAGCCCAGCAGGAAGGAAGCCTGAGAAACACTTGCACAGCACCTCACAGCTCAGCCTCCCGGCACTCCCAGCCAGCAGCACGTCTCCTCCAAATTAGCAACCCCGTTTGCAAGCCCCAGCCCCGGCACAGGACGAGTCTTTTCCTTCCGAGAGCAGGCAGAGGGGAACGTGAGCTCCCTGCGGTACGACAGCAGGCAACGGCAGCACTTCTCCTGCCAGAAAGCTGGGAGCTTCCCCCAGTACCACAGAGGAAGAAGGCGAAACGGCCTCCAGATAACATCTCCCAAAGAAGCCGCACGGTAACAGCAGCGGGCTGCTGCCAACGGTGTTGTTAATAGTACTGGGCATGCACCAGCAGCCAAAGTTAAGCAGTTCCTAGAAGATACTAACACCATCCCCTAAAACAGGGCACGGGGCTGGCTGCAGGAGGCTCCAGTGACACCCCTGAAGGATGAGTGAGGCTGGCAGCACGTGCTGAAGAGGATCACGTTTTAAACACAGCTCGGTCCTGGACTTTCTCTGCTCGTGGTTTGGCTTGTGGATCACTGCGGTCTCACCCAAAACACAGACATGTTTCTAAAGCACGCCGCAGGCTGAGGGTGGTTGGGCACAGTCATGTTGCCTGCACCAGAGGATGCTCTGCCGTGTAAATCTGTGTTTTATTATCAACTCAGCCTCTCACCCACCAAGAACTACCTGTGGCATCTTGCACACTAATTTTCCGTGTACTTCCCCCTGGTTTGGACGGGCTCCAAAGCTTAGACTGACTTAAGGAGGCACGATATCACTACAGAGATTTCAAATGCTAAAGACTTCCAGTCAGCCAGGAGTGCAGGCACAGAGCTTCTGGGCGTTACTTCTTGGATGTCAGGCAGCTCTGGAGCTCTTCCTCCATGAGCAACAAGTCAGAGCTCAGCAGATGTGGACAAAGCCACATCTGCAGCATTTCAACCAGCTGAAATGTTTCTGGGATGGGAGCCTGCCTGAAAAGGCAGAGCTCAAGGCAGGTCACACTCCCCTACGATTAATGACTTCCCTTGCTTCTGCAGCTTAAAAGCTTAAAAAAAAAAATAAAAAGTTCTCTGAAACCCAGCACACAAACAGCTCCAGCTCTTCCTAACCACCATGACTCTGCAAAAGAAGGGGAAAGCAACAGATCGCCGCCGCGTGCTTGCGACACTGCCAGCAGAGCTATGACATGGGAGAAGCCCAACAGCTCCCAGGGCTTCTCAGTTTCACCTGCCTGGCTGGCAGAGCCCAGCAGAGCAGCTGCAAGGGGCGAGCAAGGCTCATGTTGGCCATGGAGGGGCAGTTTCCTCTCCTTGCCCTCATCTGTACAGGCTGGGACAACTTCTTTGAAGCCTTAAAGCAATGGTGAAAGCCTCAGCATCAGCCACCCCATTGTCATGAGGTGGGAAGAGCTCACCAGGCCCATCAACAGCGATAAACCTGAAGGTGTTTATTGGTGATGAGGGGCAAAGCACCCTCCTGTAGGAGGTGGCAAGACTTTGGGCTAAGCAGGTTTCCCAAAATTCAGTTTAAGCCATTCTAAACCAGTGCTGTCACAACCCCTGCCCTACTGTGGCTCCCACCTCTCCCTTCTCAGCTCCAACCCCAGCTAGACCAGGATCAAAAAGAGCCCAAATCCACCCAATTTTAAAAACTGGTGCACAGCAAGCCTGCCCTGAGTTATAGACAGCAACGCCTCACAGGCATGGCTGGTCCAACACAAGTTTCTGGTCCAACACAAGCTTCCACGATTTGGATTTACAAAGAGCTGAAGATAAACAGCACAAAGGCCAAAGTTTCCTCATGGGCATCTTCAGTCCTCTGTGGCAGGCACACCTACAGCGGCGCTGGAGGAGCTGCATAAAGGCAGAACCAGCTCTCCCTGGGCAGCTCGGGGCTCTGTACTACCTGTGCTGCTCCTGGTTTGAGCTCCTCCATCCTGGTGTCTGCTTGAGGGGCTCCTGCCCTGGTACCATGGGTTCTGCTCTCAAAACTGCCCAGGGACAAGAACCTTGGGTAAAAACACTGACTTAATTAAATGAGAAAGAAGGAGGAAAAAGGAAAAAAAAAAAAAAAAGCTATCCCCTGCTGATTCCCCCTAATGCAGCTGCTGCAGGCTGCCCAAGGAGCTGATGTTAGGGAGGGCAGCCCCAGTGCTGTGAGCCTGCAGCAGAGTCAGGCAGGAGAACCGTGTCCTATACGACCCAGCCCCAAACCCAAACCCAAACCCAGCAGCACCTTCCACACGTGCCTGGCACACACGGGAGGCAATCTGAAGCTGCATTTCTGGGGGATCCTACGGCTCCCTCTGCTAGCAGTGATAGCAGCAATGGCCAAAAGCACAACTGTCAGGCAGAGCAGCTGCTCCCTCCCGATACAAGCCGAAGGGAGACAGGTTTTCTGCAATAGCTGAGACCATCCAGCTCTGGGGGAGACTCTAACTTGCTTCGCCACCATCGCTTCAAACCAGCTTGCAGAGCAAACATTGCAATATTACCCCCACCGCTGCCTCTTTCATTATTAGCCAGGCCCTGAACTTCAACCAGCTGGGACGGGGCCAAACGTCACCGTTAAGTCCGCTTGGCCATAAAACAGTGCAAAAGTCAGGACTCGGGAGTCACGTTTTGCCCCAAAGGCTGAGGTGCACCCACCGTGCGACACCCCGCAGTGCCAGGCACCGAGCGGCCCCGCTGCTGGCGACACAAACCCTTCCCAAACCCACACACCGTGCAACTCGGGGCTTGCTTTTGGCAAGGGAAGGAGCTGATGCCACTGAGAACTGAGCTCCCCCCGTCCCCCTGCCAGCTTCGCAGTGAGCGGGGGGAGGACGGAGTGGCTGCAAAGGAAGGAAAACACTTGTGGGACACCGGGGAACCTGCTGGCAATTGGGCTGGGGGCAAGCAGGGTGGAAAACGGGATTTTTTCCTCCCCAAGAGTGCTAATACGGACTTGGAGCCCTACACCCCTGCTTCAGTGCTGTTGCAGAGATGGTGAGATAACCCACTGCTTGGCGATAACCCACTGCTCGACCATAACCCACTGCTCGACCATAACCCACTGCCCGCCGACAACCACCGATCCTCCAAGTGCTCCCCACCAGCCTGTCCCAAAGCTGGGACACCTCTGGTCCCATCTAACCCTTGAGGGGGTGACCAAAGCCCTTCGCCCCCTCTCCCTCCTGGCAGGGGGCTGCCACCCCCTGTCCCCCCCCAGGGCTCGCTGGGTTAAGGGGTGACGACCCTGGGGGCGAGCCCAGCTCACAGGGAGGGAGGCCGGGGAAAAGCTGGGGGTGTCCGACCCGACGGGGCTCGGGGACGAGCCTGGGGACCGGGACGGGACAGGGAAAGCAGCCGGGGTCCCGCTCGCCTCACCTGGACGTGCCTGTCCACCGCCGCGCAGGCTGCCAGCCGCTTGGCCTCCTCGGCCATGGTGCCGCCCGGCCGCCCGCGGGTGAAGGCTGGCGTGCCCCCGGCCGCGTCCCTGTCCCCGTCCCTGTCCCTGTCCCTGCTCCTGTCCCTGTCCGTGTGACTGTCCCTGCCCCTGCCCCTGTCCCTCCCCGGCGGCCGGGCAGCCAGGGCGGTGCTGCGGAGCGGGCCGAGCCTGCCGGGGAGCCGCATGCCGCCGCGGCCCGCCCCCGGGGGGCTCTCCCGGCCGGGCTGCGGGCCTGGGCCGAGCCGGCTAGCTGCCTCCCACCTCCCTCCCTCCCTCCTTCCTTCCTCCTTTCCTCCTCCTCCTCCTCCTTCTGCGGGAGGCTGGGACTTGTAGTTTGGCGAGCCGAGGACTACAGCTCCCACAGTGCCCCCTTGGGGGAGCGGCTCCCGGCCGGGCCGTGGTGCTGAGGGGGAGCCCCGCGGTGCTGTGAGCTCGGGGCAGGGCTGGGCTGATGATCCCCTGCTGCTGCTCCGAGCCCTTCACAGCCCCCGTTCCCCGCCTGGCAGCAGGGGAGCTGCCCCCACAGAGGCAGTGTCACCTCTGGGACAAGGGGGGGACATGGATGGGACAGGAGGTGCTGGCCCTTGGGCGGCCGGCACCCGCTTGTGCTTCTCCCAGCATAAAGCCCAATGGGGTTTTCCATCAGGGAGCACATAAAACGTTTTTTTTATATATTTTTTCCACATTTTTCCCCTCTGCCCTGGCTCGTCACCTGCTGACACCGTCCCTGAGACAATCCCAGGGACAGGGCTCAGGTCCAAACCTGGCAGCCAAGCTGAGACCAGGCACCAGTACAAAAAAAAATCCCTCTCCAGGCTTCATCCCACATAGGCAGCTGGGATTTGCAGGTACGAGGTCACACCACAACGAGCGGAGAATCTTGTTTTATTTGCACAACAGAAAAGCGGCTGTTGACTTTTTTTTCTTTTAGTTCTGCACATGACTGACTTGTTCTGCTGCCAACCTCCGCAATTCCGCCGTGGTTTTTTAAGGCTGGAGACATTTCCTTTTGTTTTCCCTGGGCAGGCACGCCAGCCTTTGAACAATGGGGCGTTATTTCAACAATGGCTCTATTATCATCACCCAGGCTTATCGGAGTGAGTTAAGGCCTTACCTTTCTGTGCAGGGCAGGTGACTTGCTATTAAGAGCATGTGACTGCCAGGCAGAGGAGCCTGGAGTTTTGTTTGCTGGCAACGATTTTTCCACAAGATACAAGTTTTAAAGTCCAAAAACGCACGGTTAGTGGGATCTAGATTTCAGAAAGAAATCCCTCCTAAGTGCCACAATGCATTCATGTTGAAGGAGAAGCTGACAGGGTTTGGGTGTCACTCCGTTCGGCATCCCAAATGTTTGACTTCTGCTTGAAATGAAAACCGGTCCTGTTTTTCTTTACACCGATTCAGCAAACCCACCTTTACATGTGTGAGTCTCTCAAATCCCGCCCGATTGAGGAGTGTTGGTGCTGAAGTTCAGCACGAGGTGATAAACATGTTTGTAGCCTCAGAGCAAGTGCTGCTGGCTTTGGCTTAAGCACATCCCGCAGTGCACGTGCCGGGAGGAATGCAAACATTTCCACTCACAGATAATGCTGCTGTCAGTTGGCATTTTCTCTGAATCGGTCAGGGAGGTACAGTTCCAGTGAATGCAGCAAGATCTTTCCCAGAATATTCGATTTCTGGTGTGCTGAGACTTGCCTGTGCACAAAAAGAGGGCACTGGACATTTGAGAAATGCATTTTCCCTAAGTTTCAGTGACAGCCACCTCTGTTTGCAAATGGCTCAAAGTCAGGCTGTACAAGCCTGTGTTTGCCCCTTGTCAAAGCCGCTCTGGGAGCCAACACTCATCCTCTCTGCTTCAGTACAGAGGGAGGCGTTTGAACCTGCTTTGTTTGAATAGATGTTTTCCTTGTCGAACAGGGTGGTAACTGCAAGATGTTAGCCCTAGCAAAATGCCACACTGATGAGCAGGGAAGCGTGGACGGTCGGGCTGGGGAGGGTGGCTGCATGATTCTGGGAGCTGATTTTTCATCCGAGGCTGAAATTACACGTTAGGAAATCACAGGGTATCAGAGCAAACAGCTTGCTGTTGACAAAAGGGAAGATTGTGCTCCTTGCTCTCATCACCCACCATCCATTCTGGTCCTGAGTACACAGATCATGCTGGCTCTGCCATTGCTCAGCCCCTGTGCTGAACCGATTGCCACACAGGTGAAAAGAGCAGCTTCTTGCCAGGTGTGTGAGGTGGAACCGGCTCAGACAACTTAGCCTGTAACACCTCCCTGAAAAGGAATTGTATAGCTAGTTTAAGCTGCTCTGGTCTAAGCACTGTCCCCAAGAAGGAGCATTCCCCCCCTACGGTGGAGAACCATCTATTTGCCAACTTTTCCTGCTACTTCCACGTGTGGGCAAGGAGCTGATTTTTTCAGATTTTCTGATTTTTTTTCAGACTTTGCCAGCAAAACAAGTGGCAAAATCAGAGTCTGTTTTCCTGAATTTGACCCTGTATGAGGGAGGCAGCAAGAGCAACCTGTTGGCAGGGGGAAGGCTGTAAGACTGCCCAGCTTAAACCTGTTGCAGAAGTGTGTGCTAACCTGGATGCAATCCTAGAGA
The DNA here is from genome assembly GCF_011077185.1 of Oxyura jamaicensis. Taxonomy (NCBI): domain Eukaryota; kingdom Metazoa; phylum Chordata; class Aves; order Anseriformes; family Anatidae; genus Oxyura; species Oxyura jamaicensis. Next base: position 90,818,976 of record NC_048896.1, on the reverse strand, counting down.
AGACACAGCAGTCTCAGGGTGTCAGAGGTGTTTATCCAACTGTCTGTCTCACTCATTTTGTTAGGTGCTTGAAACAGCCAAAAAGATACAACCGATGAAGGTAAAACTTCACAAACACACAGAGGAAAGCAAGTGGAAGCATTTTAAAGCACTCGTCTTTCCAGGCAAACTCCTTTTCTGGTTGGCAGTCGCTCTCCAAGCCTGTTCTTCCAGTCACATCCCAGCAATTACGTTCTTGCTACCTACTTTTTTATCCTGCAAACTCCAGTTTGCTGGCATTTCTCCTGGATAACACCTGCTTCACTTCCCGTCTCTGGTTTGATCTGGTGCTTGACTTCATGCTGCTTATGAAGAGATATCAGCAAGGGTGCTGATATACTAACTCCAATATATGCAGTATTTTGAGGCCCTGAGTTTTCCTGGGGGGAAAAGTAGGCTATAAATAAATCACTTTTCAGGGGACTACTAATGGCCCTTGGTACAGGGCAGCCACAAGGTGGCATGCTGGGCTTTCACTGCTGTGCCTGGCTGCTCTGCGAGCACGTTAGTCAAGAAAAGCAGGCAAGTTCTTAAGTTCCGTACAGCACCGTTCTATTAACATCCATCCATCCTACAAGTACAGGCTTTGATTTCCAGATAAATGTCTGGTTGGTTGTTAAGTTATTGTCATATGATTGAAATAGATCTCTTATGTCACTCAGTCAAAACAGAATGGGGCATGTGAGTCATGCTTTGCAAAAAGCAGGAAGTTTGGTTTTGTTGGCACAAGATTTTAATACAGAGAGAAAATTATACTGTTGTATTGCAGCGTTTGGCATAAGGATTTCTGAACAGCACTGCCAATGTAATAGAGAAGTAAATTTCCAAAACAGAAAAGTGAGAACGGATTATGGTCATTAGTCCTTATGCTGCAGTGGTAAGGTGTCTGGAAGAAAGCAGACTCACCTGCAAACTGCTGGACCCCTTAAAATAAAAAGCAGGAATAGGCAGACTTCTGATCTGGGTGGGACAGGGTGGAAAATAACATGAGAAAATGAGTTAATGCTCGTGGGTGTGATAGAGACGCTTGCACAAGGCTGTTACTGTTTTGCCTTAAGTGTAATAAACCCTCGAGAATCAGCACAAAGGTGGAAGTGCAAGTCTTGTTGTGAAGGAAGCATTCAGATACCCTGAAATGTGCTGCTGTCTGTGGCTATTGAGTATTTGTTTCTAAGCCGCTGGAATAACTGGTGGGAAAATAGTTTCCTGCAAAAAGCGTAACACAATGCTTAGATTTGGGTCACAATCTATAAATACAATGGAGTTTAAAATTTAAATACATTAGAGTTACCCTTCCGCATGACTGTTGAAAGCACTGCTATGCAAGAAATGTTAATTTAAATGGGAACAGGTGCAGGGGAGGGCTAGTGAGATGAACAGAGAGCCAAAAGTGTAAGGGAAGAATAAAAGCCTTTGGCTTGGTTTGCCTAGCAAAACAGAAGGAATTTGATTACTCTTTATAAACATATGAAGGGGTAGACACTCAAGAAAGAAGAGTTATCTAAATAAAGAAAATATTAGCAAAAGACCATATGGATGTAATAATAAAGTGTCATTTGAGTTACTAAAAATGACAATATTCTAACATGAGCTGCTTGGCACGCGGCACAAGGTAAACTCTTTTGGCTAGAGTGTAATGAATGATGCCAAAAAAAAAGAAATTCTCTGGATTCCAAGTCAGCGGTTGTCTGGAAAGGAGTGTTCGTGACCTGACTCTGCATATAGCTGGTGCTTTAATAGAGATATTTTTTCAGGAAGAAAAATTTAGGTAGGAGCTTACAAATGACAGTTATAGGCTCTTCAGAAAGAGTTCACTGAGTCAAAAGAACGACGGTCAAAGAGTGCTGATTCCAAATTCAAGAAAGAAAATACTTTGGCCATTCCTGTCTTACTAGCAAACCAGAGAGAGAGTGGTGAAAAATGAAAAAAATAAATAGCCCAAAAGGGGAAAACAGGAAACAAAAAAGTGTTGGTATAAATGAGAAGTTATGAGAAGCAGAGTAGTTATTGGGAAGTGAAGAACATCAAAGGAGATCCATAGCTGGCAAGGCTGTGCACAGCAAAAATCCCAGAAAACCCGAGTAATGGTACAGGCCCATTACTAGGTGGACATGATTAAAATGTCAATAATGGTGCAGAAGTGTTCATTGAACATTTATGATCTATGCCTGCCATGAACCAGGAAGATCCGTGGGTGAATTACTTAACAGTGATGTGATAAATTTCAGTCCATTAGTAACCAACAAAGCTCTTCTGGTGGTAACGGTGGCCGAGGAGCTCTAAACCAGCTGGCTGCGGAGATCCCTTGCCTGTTCTGTTCCTTTTCAGTAAACCTAGATGTACCAGAGGAAATTCTAGAAAGCTAAAAAAGTGCCAGAATGGTATGTGTCTTCAGAACGGGCAGCTGTACGATATGTAGCAAACATAGATGCAAGAACACTTCCTGGCTAACTACCAAAGAAATCGGTATGCGACTCGGTTATTAAGGAAGTTGTAATGGCAGCCAGAGGCCTAATAGAAATCTCGTTTCGTGCTTCAAGAAGGCAAAAAGAAAAAAATACATATTTCTTCTGGGTGGTGTAATTACTTTTCAAGTAATTTTTACTTGGAACTGCACCATGTGTTCATGAAAAAAACGGTGTAATACAACATCAATTAAGCAAATACTAAGCGCTGGCACGTGGGTTATTATTATTATTATGTTTAGAATTGGTTATGAACAATGGGTAAGGCTACTTCTAATGGGGTCCCTCCCAGATCAGTCCTACACATGTACATAATCAATATTTCCATTAGCCACTTGGAAGTAAACATAAAATCACTCCTAATACAATTTGCAGTTGACATCCACATTGGCAGGCCGTACAATCAGGATGATGAGGGTCGCTTTCAAAACGTGGTAAGCTGGGTCCAGATAAAGTGACCGTGTGGTAAGGCTGCCAGAGAAAGCCATGCATCTCAGGTACACACCTGTACGGAGCCATGGGGACCACAAGCCAAGTGGTGGCTGGCTGGCACTGTAGGCTTATGGGGAGAAAAGCTCACGGCTGTGTGATCACAAACAGCCTCCATTCAGCCTTTTCCTCTACACGAAGGGGAGGCACACGTAGGGACTTACTGGAGCCTCTTCTATCCCTGGATACAGATGAAACGAGGCATCTAGTCCTCGGCTTCCTGCTCTGAAATGCTGGGCTTTGAAAAATGGAAAAGGTGAGGGGTGACAAACTGTCATTTAAGGGGTGGACAAGCCGCCCTTAAAAGGAGCAACAAAGAGTTTGTATCCATTATTTTTTATTACAAAGATGATAAAGGTCTGCCAGATCCAGGCTGTGCCCAGCGCCTCTCGGCCTGGCCCCATGCTCGCTGCAGCCTCCCCTCGGGTGGTTATGGACATGGACGGGACCCCCTGAGCCTCCCCTTCCCCAGGCTGAGCAGCCCCTGCTCTCCCAGCCTCTCCTCATGGCAGGGGTGCCCCAGGCCCCTTCAGTACCCCCCAAACCCTCCCAGACCTCCTCAGTATGCCCCCAGTACCCTCCTAGACACCCTCAGACTGCTTCAGTACCTCCCAGACCCCTCAGTATTCAGGCCCCCTCAGTATCCCCCAGACCCCCTCAGGACCCCCCAGACCCCCTCAGGACCCCCCCAGACCCCCTCAGGACCCCCCCAGACCCCCTCAGTACTCCCCTAGACCCCCTCAGGACCCCCTTAATATCCCCTAGACCCTCTCAGTACCCCCCAGACACCCTCAATACCCCCTCAGTACCGCCCAGTACTTCTCCAATACCCCCCCCCGGCCACCCTAGTAGCCCCTAGACCCCCCCCCCCCCCCCCCCCCCCCCCCACTCCTCCCCCCGCCCCAGGGTCCAGCCCCGGGCCCAGCCCCGCCCTCCCGCCGGACGCGCCCATTCCGCTCCGCCCGGGGGGAGCCCCTTCTCAGTCTCTCTCCACCGCCCCCCCGCCCCCCGACCCGCTCGCCGCTTGGTACGCGCCGCTGGCCCCGCCCTGCCGGCCCACGGCAGCAACAGCCACGTCACCAGCCCGGCCGGGAAGGGGCGGGGCCGCGCGGCCCGGCTCCTCCACTCAGCAACACACGTGGCGCGGAAGCTCCGCCAATCAGCGAGCGGCTCGGTGAATCATGCTCTCCCGATTGGCCAGAGCGCCGCACCACCGATTGGCCCTGCGGCCGTGTTGACAAACACCCCCCTCCCTCCCTCCCCCTCCGCCCTTCCCACCAATAACAACCCAGCGGCACTTTGAACGACGCTCCTCCCGCCCAATCACCACCCTCCTTCCTTGGGGGGTGGGGCCTCGGGACGTGGCGGGGCGGGCGGGCCAGCGGCGGGCGCCCATTTCGCGGCGGCGGCGGTGGGGAGCGGGACGGGCCGGGGGGGGGGCTGCGTGCGGCTGGGCGAGGCGCGGCCCCTTCATGCGGGGCCCGCGGGCCCGCAGCGCCCTGGCCGCCCTCACTCTGCTCCTCCTGCTCCTCCTGTCGCTGGGGGCGGCCGGAGCCGCTCTGCCGGCGGCCGGCGGGGAGGTGACGGTGGAGGATGACGAGCAGGAGGCCGAGGGGAGCGGCGGAGAAGCCCGAAGCGGCGGCAGGTGGGCTGAGGGGAGGCTGAGGGAACCGGGGGGGGGGGGGGGGGGGGGCCTCGGGGGGGGGGGGGCGGGCTCTGTGGTGACAGGACGGGAGGCACCGGAAAATACTTAAAAAAACTCAGAAAATACTTTAAAAAATAATTTTCTGCCCCATAACTAGAGGTAAATAGGGACTCCAGAGGTGTTCAGTCCAATAACTGAAGCCTGAACCTTTCTGATTTATGACTCGAGTTAAATAAGGGCGCTAAAGGTGTTAGGTCAAATGGCTGAAGCCTGCGGTTCAATGTAGCTGTTCTCCCATTGATCAGGGCTTTGGGATAGTTTTGCTGTCATCAGATGAGAACAGGATGTCACCAGCTCCGTAGTATCTACCTGCATGCCTGTCTGGGTTTTTTTCCATGTGTATTTATGAGACCTTTACTCGCCCCAGCTAACTGTTCGGCATCTACAGAACATCCATGTAATATAATGGGGTCAGAACCATCTGAAAAAAACACCACACTGCCTGTTTTTGCTGTAGGCAAATAAATGTAATCATGATTTTGAGGAATTTCTCTTTTCCAGAGTAAAATCAAGGTGGTGATCAGTGAGTTACCATGCTCATCCCTTTCAGACATTCAGGATTTGAAGTTGGGCTAGCGGTTTAGAGTCAAAATTTGACATTTAGCTGTATTTGTAATGCTCCAAATGTACTTGGAGGCCAATACTTGGGTTGTTTGTTCCTAACTGAAGCAAGAATCGTGGTACATGTTGTACCTGAGCGATGAGAAGTTCTGCTTTCTTTTTGTAACTAAAAGAGCTCATTTGAATAGATGCAAATCTTCTGTACAATGAGAGCGTGCGGATAAGCCAGATCGGTGTTCATCCTGTCCTGCTGCCACCTTCCCGTGTTAGCGTGGCCCTTCTCCTCGGTCTGTAGGTAAATGAGAGCGCTGAGCTGCTGTGAAGTAGAACAGGGCTGATGTTCGGGGCGCCTCTCCTCCAAACCTGTTGGATCTGGTGGGATGTACGCAGTGATTTGAAGGCCCGGGGCTGGCCTTTTGTAAGTGGGTGGAGAAGTTTGTAGCAGGTCGGCATAGTTTTGAGAGGGAACTTTATAAATGTGCTTCCATAACAACCTCGTGTTGTGAGGGGCAGAGGCAAGGAAATGGTAAGAAAGCAGACTTTCATTCAGCCGTGGCGGCTATTTATAGATGCTGTGTGGGGAAAGAAAAAGTACGCCCAGATGCTTTTTCACATTGACAAAGTACAAATAAAACGTGGCTGTATAGCATTAGCACAGTCTGTCAGCAGCTGCGATTGCAGCTATCTGTATGTGCTGTGCTGCTCCCTTGCTTTAATCCTGCTGCTGAGGCCACCTGTAAGAGCCCAGGAGGACTTTCTGACCCTGTTACTGGTTCCTCACGTGGTTTGGAGCACCAGCTGGAGACGAGGTGAAGACGTCTTTGTTTTTACTGATGTTTGCTTACTAGGTGCCTGCTCCATGCATCCTGAAGCTCAGCTCATTGCCTGGTGTGATGGTTTCACTCGGGTGGGTGACCGAGCTCCACCACAACCGCT